>NW_027640222.1:0-2500 GCF_949606895.1 Notothenia rossii
ACACACACACACACACACACACACACACACACACACACACACACACACACACACACACACACACACACACACACACACACACACACACACACACACACACACACACACACACACACACACACACACACACACACACACACACGCACACACTTACCAAGGGTGCTTTGCACATTTCTTTGTTACATTTGTATTTACTGCCAATTAACGCTCTGATTGGTTTATCAGTTCTCATTGGCTGCCGGCTAATTGGCTGGACTTTGTCAATTAGATGTACTTTTTTCTCATTGCAACATCCCTGTCTATTCCACTTCTTGTCACTGCTGGTTGTGCGTGTGTGTGTGTGTGTGTGTGTGTGTGTGTGTGTGTGTGTGTGTGTGTGTGTGTGTGTCCTTTTGTATTGAATGATCTTGCGTCATCCCTTGTCAATGGAGAGTTTCCAACCCTTCTCTTTTATGTATTTGTCTAAAGTAATGGCTCCTTTAAATAAAATGACACTGATCTGGAACCACCAACGTCCTGCCATGCTCTTTAGACTCGAGCAAGCTTTAATAACTTCACACTGCGCCTGCATGAACGCATCAGACGCCAGGTACACACTGAACACACTGAGAGCCGTTTCAGCTTTTAGCGAACACAGAACAAGGATCTTCTTTTGTAGGTTTCATACTTCCCCGTTAGTTAAGGTATATCTTTTTGTATCTGCCCAGAACAGACACGATCTGAATAATTTAGAATATCACAGAAGTTTGTGCAGCCAGCAGAAATAATTCAGCAGCTTCACACCTCGGTTTGTTGTTTGGAAGGTTTTATACGGATCAAAGCTTTAAGTGCAGAGGGAGATTCACACAGATAATGAATGGACTGTTAATGTGCTGTGGCTAAGCAGCTAATGGACACACACACACACACACACACACACACACACACACACACACACACACACACACACACACACACACACACACACACACACACACACACACACACACACACACACACACAGACGCACACACAGACACAGACACAGACACACACACACACACACACACACACACACACACACACACACACACCACAGACACACACACACACACACACACACACACACACACACACACACACACACACACACACACACACACACACACACACACACACATACACACACATACACACACACACACACAGACACACACACACACACACACACACACACACACACACATACACACACACACACACAGACACACACACACACACACACACACACACACACACACACACACACACACACACACACACACACACACACACACACACACACACACACACACACACACACACACACACAGAGGTGGTAACTGGCTAATGGCTGTCACTGTTGACTGATCACAGTGATCAGGCTGCTGCAGCTCTAATTGCAACTAAACAATCTGAAAACAACCGGAGTCAGGTGTGGAAGAGGAGGAGGAGGAGGAAGAGGAGAGGAAGAGGAGGAGGAGGAGGATGAGGAATATAAACTAGTGATAGGGAAAATAAAACAAACTGAAATGGATGAAATGAGACAGAGGAGAGGAAAACCAGATGGGTGGGTTATAGATAAACTGGAAAAGGAAAGGTAGGCAGGTGTGAAGGAAACAAAGAATGAATACATGGAAGGGAGGCTGTGGCTCAGTGGGTGGTGTGCTGGACTTCAAATCAGGGGGTAGCAAGTTCGAGTCCCACTGCAGTCAGCATGTCGTTGTGTAATTTAATGTGTAAGGTGGAGGAAAGGTGAAGGAAAGGTGAAGGAAAGGTGGAGGAAAGGAGGTGTCACAGAATGAAATGTCATGCTAAAGACACAGAAGGGGTTTTCCTCTCCTGTAGATTTGTACTGGATTTTCTGCAAAGTATAAAATCCCTAAATTTCTCTCCCACACACTCCAAAGTGTTGTTACTTCTTCCAAAAACACCGTTCCCTACACTGCTCCCCGGGCGCCGTTCAAAATGGCAGCGCACTGCTCCTAACACTAGGATGGGTCAAATGCAGAGAAACCATTTCCCCACGGGGATTAATGTCAAAATAAAAAAAAAAATCATGCAACAATAAGGGTTCGTTTTCTATGAATCTAATATATATTTACACCTCACGTACTAGCTACCTAATATAATGCATTTCCTACAGACAGATGAACACCAGATATATACGAATGTTTATCAATTCATGAAACACCTTTGTTTACTTTTATATTTACAAGCCACACCTCCTGCTCCTAGATGCATCTCGCCATAAAACTAGAGCAAGATGTACATGTGTCCGTTAACGTATGAATGACCTGCAGCTGTTGTTGAGTATTAAGACAGAGGGTGAGCCTGTGAGTGGCTTTGGTGTCGTACCTGTGACTGAATCTGGAAAGAATACAGCTTTTCAACCACGAGGAACGTAATCTGCGTCTCCACGAGGAACGTAATCTGCGTCTCCACGAGGAACGTAATCTGCTGCGTCTCCGCGCTGCGTCTC
>NW_027640221.1:0-121500 GCF_949606895.1 Notothenia rossii
ACACCATAACAAATATCAGTAATCATGTGCAACAAATACGTAAACCTGAGTTACTCCAGGTGGAACTAAAGACTTGATTATATTTCACATCATTATCCAGATCTGTGAAGTAACTAAAGGCCTTAAAGGCCCGGACACACCAGGCCGAAATCGGCCGTTTTCGTTAGTCGGACGACGCAGCGTGCCCTGTCGCCCAAACTCAATTTGGTGTGTCCCGAACCGTCGGCCGTGAAACGCCTTATTTGGCCTTTCCATGGCCCTGCGTCGGGCACAGGCAGTCAGACAAAGAAATCACTCTGATTGGCTGTTCAGCTAGCGAATCAGTGCATGAGAAGCGAAACGGAAGTGAGGGACGTAAACAAACGATTTAAGAAGGCACACACAGACGGCTATTCATTTTCATCTCATCGGTTTATTCGTCATCATGGCGATCTGGAATGACGGAAACGAAGACCTGCTCATCACCTTGATCCAGGAGAGGCCAGCTCTGTACGACATCACAGAGAAAAGGTACTCGAACCGAGTAGTGAAAACCGGACTCTGGCGAGAGATTGAAACGCAACTTGGTTTCTCGGTAAGATTATCTTTTTCATCAATTGAGCTCTTTTATCTTGTTATTTCAACCTTGTGTTTTGTTGTTATCTTGTTGCTAGCTGTTGCTAGCTGTTGCTAGCTGTGCAGTTTGGCACTGCATATAGATATGAATCGGACATGCTAACTAGCCACAATGCTTACATCGTTTATGTGTGTGCTTCAGAGAAAGAGCTGAGGAACAAGTGGGACTCTCTGTGAACCCAGTACACCGGTCCAGGAGACTTGCCCCTTCAGGTAGTTGTGGAGCACAAAGGACGGGCAGACAGCCGTGGATCCTGAGCTGCAGCTTTTAGAGCCCTAGCTACTTCGAACCTCACCATCACGGTAACTATTTTATTTGTTGAGTACAAATAAGTGTTTCTTTCTTCTTTCATTTACAAAAACATTATTTTCATTCATTTGGTGGTTACAGTGGTAAGTATAACAATAACAGAGTAATATATATATTATTGTATTATAATTATTGATGTGCTCATCACCTTAATGTTGCAGCTGGTAAAGGAGGAACTAATTTAAATGACATGCTGCTGGGTAGCTTATGAAATTCACCGTGGGATCAATAACGCTTTTATCTTAACCTATAATAATACATGATAAAATATGTCTTGATTATATTTTGTAGTGTCCTGAATCTTCTAGAAGTATGTCTTTAGCATCTGAATAGAGCATCACAATGTGTCTACAATGTACCTCTCACACTTGACCACACCCCAAACTAATGGCACACACATTTCAGGGTATTGTTTTGTTATGAATGCTTAGTAAACAGTTTTAAGAAGCCATGGTATTAAATCCAAGTAACTGTGAATTTATTTTAAAATGTTTAAGGAACGTCCGGTGGCTGCAGAATCACCCCCGGTGGCACCAGCAGGGAAACCTCGACCAGCACCACCGAGGAGTCCTTCCACTTTGATGCTGAGCCCTGCACTCCCCTGGCAGAATCCACCATCTGCACCGCTCAGAGAGGCCAAGCACACTCAGCACTATACAGACATTAATACAGAGCGGGCAGAACCCAAATCTGCATTCAAAGAATACACTATACCAAAGCTTGAGGAAAATATCACAACACAACCCCTTTCTCAGCCAAACCACCATGAGGGGAAAAGATGGTGCTATATCTTATCCCACTGAAAATGCTGATAGCTCCAGTACCTCACGAAACATGTTTTCGATGGACGAGAGTGAAAATGGAACCCACACGCTATTTGTTTGTTTAGATCACGCAGTCTGTTCTTCTTCTCTGTCTTCTGGTTGTTGCCTCTTTTGAATGACGAATACACACTACCGCCGCCTGCTGGTAAGGAGAGTTATTGCCACTCATTCATGCGCAGTTCGTACGTGCTCAGCTGAAGTCTTTGCGGTTCCAGTGCGACACATGGCCAAGACGAATCACGGCGACGCAACAGTCTGCGTCGGCGAGTTCTCTGGTGACTGCCAGGTGTGTCAGCGCCTTAAAAGGCAGGGTTTGAGTTATGTGTGTTATCCGGCATGTGTGTTGGCAGGTGTTAGCATGTGTTAGCTAGCTTGCTAACCTGCCGGGCCCTGTTCTCCTTGTCCGGGGCCACAGGAAGACCACACAAGGCCTAAACAAGACCTGCTTCTTTTTTAATTTTTTTATAAATATGACTATTGGCCAAGACCAAGTTGTTTTTATCTCTTAAAGGACCTAGAAAGGGTTATTAATGCCTTTGTTACCTGGCGCCGGCCTATAGAGCTGAACTCCTCCAGCGCTACACCCCAGCCAGAGCCTTAAAGTCTGCTGACCAGCCGCTGCTGATAGCGCCCAAGACCATGCTCAAAACCCTGAAAACCAGAGGGCACCGAGCCTTCACAGCAGCTGGCCCCAGGCTCTGGAACACTCTGCCCCCCCATGTGAGGTCGGCCCAGACCCTAGGGGTTTTTAAATCTACTCTTAAGACTCACTTCTTCTCTCTGGCCTTCTAGCCTTTTCTTATCAAGCTCCACTTTTGTGGAATCAGCTTCCAGTTTGTGTTCGGGCGGCAGACACCCTATCCGTTTTAAGAGTACGCTTAACACCTTCCTTTTTGATAAAGCTTATAGTTGATAAAATAACCTAATGAGAGTGCTTTGACGCAGATACGCTGTGCCTCTTCACCTACATTTTGGTTCTTGCTCTTTCACCTAAATCCTAAAAACTTGGATCTTATATTTAAAACTAAGGTTATTACTACTTCTCATTCTTCTAAATCTATTCTCTCTCTACTTCTCATACTCTCTACCCCTGTAATCTATTCATTCTATTTTCTCTTTATCCAAAACCTTTCCCCTCTCTGACCTCTCGAGGTTCTATTTGAGCAGAGGTGCCCAGTACATCGACCGCGGTCCTAATGCTGGTAGATTCGCGAGTCATTCATAAAATAAAAAAACATCCAGCTCCGTTAAAATAGACAAAACAGGTTTTGATCCCTCCTCCCTTGGCCCACCCTGCCACTTCATTCAGGAGTTGACTTGATTGACAGAAAAAGCGACCTATCGCTTTCCAGTCTGTTAACCCAGAATGCAAAGCGATACAAAATCAGTCAAGTGCCGGGAAAACTCAAATTAAGTTAAAGAGACAAACAAGAGACTAACAACAAAATGAGTGCGGGACCGAGCAAAAAGCTAAAGACAAACCACTTCCACCCAGAATGGGAGGAAGAATATTTGTTTGTGTCACATTCAAAAATAATTTGCCTTATTTGTAAAGCAAGCGTCGCTCTTCCAAAGAAAGGTAACGTGGAGAGGCATTATCGGAGTGTTCACAAGGCATATGACAGCGACTTCCCTCCGAGTAGTGAGTTGAGAAAGGTCATGTATTATTGCTACAAAAACATTGTCTCGCAATCTTGGTGTTGCCGACTCGTTTCTAACATGCAAAAAGACAAACAAATGCATCTACTGTCGGTGTATTTTCGATCTTTCCAATCCCCGCCTGCTTGCGAGGGGGCGGGGCAGTTTACACACACGCAGCTGCTACATGCAGCAACACACACACACTGAGGAGATGGCAGAGAGAACGCGCTCCGAGGTGTGGTTAAACTTTACCCGTCTCGATGCTCGTTACCAAAAGTGCAATAAGAGTTTAGCATGTAAGGGCGGTAACACAAGCAGTTTGTCTAAACATTTAGCAAAAGTGCTCCACATCCAGACCGAGGAATGCACCGGGTTCGACTGTCTTTCTGGTAGCGCTGTAGCCCCGTCCACGAGTAACTTTTCCACGTCAGGTGTTATGAATGCTAGCAGCAACACACGGAGTTAACTACATTATACAAACATGGGTTAATGATTAGAGGTAACTGAGTTATTTATTTTGTTAAAGTTTCAGCTATTCTTTTTAAAGTTCAATCCGATGATTTAATACAATGTATATGATTGTTGTTTCTTTTGATGTGAAATATTATGTATTTAATTTAAATAAAAAGCAATGTTAGTTTTGTTCACAATTTGTTTAGTTAGTTTACCTTCTTTTTTTCTCCAAAAAACCCGACAAAAGTACCGTTAAAGCACCGGATCGATAAGCGGTATCGATAAAAGTAGTAGTAGGCCTACCGTTAAAACCTTAACGATACCCATCCCTAGTCATGTGGATGTCAGTATAACACACATTCTGAGACCGCCATGCCTATGTTTTTGTTTTCACTGCTAGTTTATGCTTATGTTCAATTAGTGCATTAAAAAAATCATTAAAATCATTAATGAAGTTTCAGCTCAGACCCCACGCTTAATAAATCTCCCCCTGGCCCACCTACATTTCTCCAGGCCCATCCACACAATAATTCCTGGCTACGCCACTGCCCCCCACCCCCCCTTGACGTTCGCGATACAGAGGGCTTCCTCAAATAACTTTGAGTGGAAACCAAACCAAACACGGACTCCAAGTTATGTGCACCCCTGTCTATATCTACGCCTGGATCCTGAGTCGAGGCTGATCCTGTTGCTGCGGTCCTGCCTGACTCATCATACTACTTCCCTGATGGCTCCCACAGGATTGCTGACATCCCCGTGGATTCATCTTCTTATTATAGACACATGCATTTCCAAACATTTGGTCTACCTACGCTGTAAAATGTATTATCTCTTCGATTTAGACACGGCATCTATTGCACGTCTGTCCGTCCTGGGAGAGGGATCTCTCGTCTGTTGCTCTCCCTGAGGTTTCTCCCATGTTCCCCTTTAAACTGTGGGTTTCTCTGGAAGTTTTTCCTTGTGCGATGTGAGGGTCTAAGGATAGAGGGCGTCGTTTTCTCATACTGATATTCTGCACAAACTGTGCTGTTGTATTTGTTGTAAAGTGTCTTTATTGGAGGGTATTTTTATTATATGTACAGCACTTTGGCTCGACCAAAAATCGTTGCCATATGTGCTATATAAATAAAACTTGATTTGATAAATGCATTTGTTTTTAAATACATTATTTAAATTGGCCGCGTCATCTTTATAGATTAAGAATGTAAAATTGTAATTAAGAAATAAACGTATGACACATATTGTATCGAGTGGTAAATAAATTAGACATAAATCACAGAAACGCTGAAATGAAGGTGAGTAGATCAGGTGGGTCCACTAAAGGTATGTGAACTACCGGAAACAAAGTAGCATTCCATTGAAAAATAGGAGTTATTTTACAATTAACTGACTTATTAAAGACACACAAAAACATAGACTGAAAGTATGAGTTTTGGGGACGCTTATAAACCTGAACATGGACTCTTTAACTAGGGGCAAAGCTAGTTAGCTTCACTCGACCTGAAACTCAGGCGACGCAGTTATTAATTATTTATAGTTGACAACATCCAATAAAATGCATCTGAACTAATGTAAGAACATATTCATGTATAAGAGAGATGTCAAACAATTCGCTGTATCCATTGTGTATTAAACAAAAAACTTTAGCTAGGGCCTAAGCTAGGGCCTAAGCTAGTTAGCTAACGTTAGCTTCACTTGATTTAAATCAAAGCGTTGTGTTGGAGTTAGCATTAGTGTTAGCATAACAGCAGTTGTGAGCATTAATTTCTTACCTATGGTTATTCCAAAGCATGTAGGCAGGAAATAGAAGATGAAAAATAGAAATTGAAGACCCTCAGCGAGCATGTTTACAGGCAGAATCAAAGCTAGTTTGCAGAGAGTAAAGTCGAGCTCTCCTGCTCGTTTGCTAGCCGGTCGCGTTAACACTAAACGTATTTAGTCCGGTTGACAGGAACCCTGGAGCTTTTACCCCTCGGTGCAGTTCGTTTGGGTTGATGTGAACACAGTCTGAGACCTCTGATGTGAACTAAACAGCACGCGGTTTGATTGGCTGAGCTTGCACTGCCGGGATTTGCATAAGCGGAATTTGATGCCAAGCATATTCAACTTTTGATGCCGATAGATGCTCGTGAAGCCGAAGACCACGCACCAAAACACGTACGCGTCATTTCCTGTTTTGGCAGTTCACTTGAGGACATTAACACGGATTCCGTCCGTGTGTAAATGTTTAATTTGCAAATTTAAAACACCTTCTACAAATGCATTACGAAGATTTGCAAACTCACAAAAAATGTGCCAGTGTAAAAAATGATCTGCAAATCTATGAATACTATAATACAATTTACAAATAAACAAAAAGCATTTGTGGATATGTTTCCAATGTTTGAGAATTGAGACCCACAAATAAACACTGGTTTAACAAATGGCTGATGGAAAGTTGTAAATTACTATACTAGGAATATGTTAAGGATACTTTACGACAAACTATGATGTGACATGTTTCACGTGTATTGATATATTAAGTAACTTTTTTATGAAATATAATATGTAGACGACTTTTCCTCTTCATTCATATAATTTAAAATGCAATAAACTCATATTTAAAAAAAAAGACCAACTTGTTATATCTATTGACAAACAATATTATGACTATTGTATATTTAATGATATGCTAAATTACTATTTTATGAGATATAATAGTTAGCCATGCTATACTGACTTTTTTTTATTGATGCCGTCTCTCAATTAGTCATTTAACAAATCTTTGTCTTACATTTCCAAAAGCTTAAATCTTTACACACTGATGGCGCAAGGATGAATTTCGGGTTATTTATTTTAACTATATAACTTATAAACACTAAATTACTTCAATGGCAATGTTTTTAGTGATGTAACGTATTTTACCAAACTAAATAAAATTCAATATAAATTAGATTCATTATATTTTTCCGTAGAGTCGTTAGTGAGACAGGTGTTGCATCAGAACAAAGCAGTACAATAAAAAACATTAACATCACATCCAGTTGTATAATACAGGCACAAGGTTTATTTACATATCCTTCATTTGTAATACAGTTGTAACAAAAAGAGCAGAAGTGGTTTTCTTAAATGTGCATCAGGCATTACAAACAGCATTTTTTGGCAGATAATACGGTCAGCATGTTGACCTCATAACATGTTCAGTAGCATTAGTTTGCACAAAGTGTGAGAGCAAAGACAACTCAAGACAAACTGAGAATATTAAAAAGGCACATATTGCATCTGAACACTTTAAATATTCACCTCAGTAATTCCCACAATGAGGAATGGAGAGAAACATCAATGGAATATAACCGTCTTCTTTCACAATAAAACTCCAGGGCACTGCGGTGTAAAGACATGATGTACAGTTAAATAACCCGTAGAAATGTAAACGTATATTTGCTTCATTCATAAGGACATCAGTCAAACAACTAATTCAGAATGACAAAACAATTATGAATTGAAAAAGAGTTCAAGTTAAAAAAACAGATAAACTTTAAACATTTGCTCTCTTTCTCTTCGCTTGTGATTGATATTCCCTGAGTAGCACACACATAAAGATGATTCAAGAAAAATAAAAACTGAATCTGTTTAGACACGACCCGTGTACCAGGCTGGTCATTCAACTTCACTTCAACATTTCTGACAGATTCAATCTCTGTTTTATCATAGAAAGTGATGCATGTCTTTTTAAAAACACGTCACCAAACAGTACCTGAGTTTCATGAAAATATATTAGACAAAAAGGCGGAAACCTTCACGTCTCTCTAAAATAATCAAACTCTAACAAGACAAAATAATACTCATTATTTACAAGACACATCTTTGACAAGGAAAATGTAAGAGGTAATTACGAGGAGATGTTAAACTGGAACAATAAGAGAGTTTAAATTAAATCTACTTTCCCCTAAATGTCAGTGCTTGGGGAAACTCGATACTAACCCACAGAGAAGACCCTTAACTTCATTCATGTTTACAACAAACTCAGATCTGATCAAGTGCTTCTTCTCATCTGAAGTCACTCAAGGCTCAGATTGATGTCAAACCATCGACACGAGTATTCATTCAAACTGATTGAGTTCCAGTCAGCTCATTCAGACCGGTAATTCAAACATTTCATTTGTTATTTGAACAGCTGCAGCCTGATGGATATAACAAATATTTTTGTTTTTAAAAAACAGCACCTGTTCAATCTTTGCTGGTTGGCCAGATGACAAGCTGGTCCTTCAGATGTGAACTCATTCTGTAAAATCTATTAAGTTTGATCGATTAAAAACCCTTCCTCTTTACCTTCATGTTATTTTTTCATTGAAATCTTTCTTGTTTTTAACCATTTTTCAAAACACATATTACATTTTTTTAAAAATAGATTCCCTTTAAGATTATCCCTTAAATTCCGGTGCTGTCAAAATACCTTTAACTCATTTTAACTTAATTATCTTCTTTTTAATATCTTGTTTCAGGATATTTTTCAGCTTTGTGTTTGAATGTGATCAAACTGAAGTGTATTCGTTCCTCTGGGAACATCCGTCTAGAACGAGCTTCAAGTATTTAGTCGTTTCTTAACTTCAGCAGCATGTTTCAGACCCATGAGGGAACTGAACGCATCAGGAAGGCAGCACCATATGCTAAATTAGTGAATAAGCTAACATGCTATTTCATTCCATTCATTTGCTCGACTATGTTGAAAATAAAACTGTGTCATTTAATAAGTACCCTGCACTTAAGTGTAAAAGCTGCAGGCTTCATAATAGTGTGATTACTTCTTGTGTCGGTAATGCTCTCAAACACTTGATGGCTAAACTACATTACATTACATTACATTACATTGCATTTAGCTGACGCTTTTATCCAAAGCCACTTACAATAAGTGCATTCGACCAGGAAGATACAACCTTTAAGAAAACAGAATCATATAAGTACATCAGGTTTCATAGAGGCAAACATTTCAAGTGCTACTCAACTGGCATTTAGATAAGCCAGTCCTTTATTAGTATATAAGTGCTTTGTTAGTAATTCTATCGCTCGAAGTGGAGTCTAAAGAGATGAGTTTTCAGTCTGCGCCGGAAGATGTGTAAGCTTTCTGCTGTCCTGATTTCAATGGGGAGCTCATTCCACCATTTTGGAGCCAGGATAGCAAACCCACGTGTTTCTGCTGATGGGAACTTGGGTCCCCCTCGCAGTGCGGGGGCAGCGAGCTGTTTGGCCGATGCAGAGCTGAGTGCACGTTCTGGGGTGTACGGTTTAACCATGTCCTGGATGTAGGAAGGGCCAGATCCATTCACAGCATGGTACGCAAGTACCAGTGTCTTGAAGTGGATTCTAGCAGTTACTGGAAGCCAGTGAAGGGAGCGGAGGAGCGGTGTGGTGTGGGAGAATTTGGGAAGGTTGAAGACCAGACGAGCCGCTGCATTCTGGATGAGCTGCAGAGGTCGGATGGCACATGCAGGTAGACCAGCCAGGAGGGAGTTGCAGTAGTCTAGGCGTGAGATGACGAGAGCCTGGACCAGAACCTGCGTCTCTTTCTGGGTCAGCTGGGGACGTATCCTCCTGATGTTGTAAAGCGTGTATCTGCAGCAGCGGGTTGTAGCAGAGATGTTTGCAGTGAAGGACAGTTTGTTATCTAGGGTCACACCCAGATTCCTTGCAGTCTGAGTCGGGGAAACAACAGAGGTGCCGATGTTGATTGTTAGGTCAAGAGTGGGACAATCTTTTCCCTGAAGGAAGAGCAGTTCAGTCTTGTCAAGGTTGAGCTTGAGGTGATGAGCAGACATCCACCGAGAGATGTCTGCTAGGCAAGCAGAGATGCGTGCGACGACCTGGGTCTCTGAGCGGGGAAAGGACAGAATTAGTTGGGTGTCGTCAGCGTAGCAGTGGTATGAAAAACCATGCGGGCTAATGACTAACTACATTTCATAGCTTTGATCACTCGGGATACAAAACCAAGCTGTGTGGAGAAGAGGTTTCGGTTTTTCATCTTTGGGGCAGTTTTACAGCAGGAGCCACAGATGTGGAGTACCTCTTGTTTAACAGAAACCTCATTCTAGCTGGCCCCTCAGAAAGGCTGAAGGTCTGCACCAGGTGAGGACCTGAATGTCCTCTCACTCAGGAAACTCAGGTTGTTCACACACCTTTTCATCAGATGTAACGCTATCACTCGACTGGCCTCAGTGGCTCCTCTAAAGGAACTCCAACATGGCCGTTTCCCAGGTTGATCTCCTCTCTTCCCTGCGGAGCAGAACCTGCAGCAGAGAGAATAAAAACATATATTACATAAAGTCAACACAGAAATATTATTTATAACCCGAACCAAACATGTCCATGTTGGCAGTGTGTGTTAGTTACTGACTGAATGTGTGATTGACAGATGAACCCTGAGGACCATCAGACTCTCATCAGCAGTCTGACTGATACTTTTATTTATACTAGATTCACTTCTCATTCAGCTAGTTCTCTATTTTCACTGCTGTAGATTAATCACATTCAGTCGTATGGTATTTAGTAAAAGAAACTTGTTGAGTATTTTAGCACATGGTGAATAATTGCACTTTGCTAAAGTATCTGTTAGCAGCCTGCACCTCATAAAGCAGTGGTCACCAACCTTTTTAAGCCCAAGATCACCGACCTCGGCCTAGGTGAAAGGCGAGATCTACCTATTGCAGAATTGAGTGAAAAAGACGGCCCAGACAGTGCTTCCAATTTGAGGCCTTTTATATCTGGCTAATTGCATCTGAATTACTGTTACAATGAAGGCTCCATAATCAGCTCACGGCATATAGGCAGGGGTAAAGTGCTATTTGTTTATGAGTGGGGGGCGGACCTCACCTCCTCTAGGGGGGTCCTCACCTCCTCTAGGTCCTCACCTCCTCTAGGGGGGTCTGGGGGGATGCTCCCCCGGGAATTTTTTTTAAAATATTGAAGTTGAAAGCATCAATCTGGTGCACTTTGAGAGCAACATGAAGAGATCTATGGATTCATCTCTCAGCACCCAGATGAAACAGAACTGTAAACAGATTTTTGTTTTTCTTTATGGATATTTTACAAATCACTCCCCTTTCAAACTGTATTCTTGTTTTACTGCCATAGTATTTCATACCTGTTATTCTCTTATTGTTTGTATAACTATAATGATCATATGAAGGTGTGCCGCGGAAATAATCTTTTAAATAATTTGTGACAAAACCGTTCTAAACACTTTGAGAGTCCTTTAGCTCACCTGAGCCCCTCAGTCTGACAGGGGAGGACTCTCCTCCAGCTTGTTGTGGAAACAGCTCCTTATATCCGATAGTGCAGCTAGCTAACCAGATGCTAACATCACGGTCCCCGCTAGCACCGGTCCCTCTCTCTCGCTCTCTCGCTCTCTCCCTCTCTCTATCACACTAAATGCGCTATCGACACACGCACACAGAGCCGAGCTTGAATGACACAAGCACAAATGTATTTCCATTCAACTCTCTGATTGTGTCTTGCCTCTGTTGCATTCACTGAACACGGGAAATTACAGGCCTGCCGTCCTCTCTAGTGTCTTGATGAGGTTCACGTAAAGCACGGTTAATGTATTATATTATTGAGGTGTCTCAAATATACGTCAATCAAGTGGCACCTGCTAACGGGGTGGTGGATGATAGGTTTACATCTAAAAACGTATTTTTCAAACATTATTATTTTAAATTTGATTTCTTTCTTTTGTTACTTTTTTTTTTAACGGTCCGCGATCTACCCGCACCACACTCGCGATCGACTGGTTGGCGACCACTGTCATAAAGCAACGTTTAATAACAGCAAGCTTTCATGTACATGTAATGATTCTATTGTTCTGATCTTCTGGTCCTGTGTTTGTCTCTGCAACGCTTCAGGTTCCTTGCCTTGAACACTACGGGCTCTCTCTGTATACTTTACAGAATTACAATCACAGAACAAAGCTGTGTGGAAACAAAGGGTTAACGTTGGGTTTATAAAGAGAGTTTAATATTAAATATCTGATCCAATGCACCGGAGAGCAACCAAACCTAATTCTAACCTGACTCCTCAGAAAGGTTTCTGAAGGTCTGCACCCAGGTGAGGAGCAGCCTCAATGTCCTCTCACTCAGGAAACTCAGACACACACCTTTACTTCAGAAGTTAAGCTAACAAACCTTCGACTGACTGCGGTCGCTGCTTTGAAACATCTATAATCAAACCGTCGTCCATGTTGATCATATATTCTCCCTGCAGAGCAGAACCTGCAGCAGAGAAAATAAAAACATAGATTACATAAAGTCAACGCAGAAATATTATTTAAGGCCAAACCAAACATGTCCATGTTGGCAGTGTGTGTTAGTTACTGACTGAACGTTCTTCAGCAGGAATGAATGTGTGATTGACAGATGAACCCTGAGGACCATCAGACTCTCATCAGCAGTCTGACTGATACTTTTATTTATACTAGATTCACTTCTCATTCAGCTAGTTCTCTATTTTCACTGCTGTAGATTAATCACAGTCAGTCGTATGGTATCATCGTTTATATATTGATGTTTGTGGGGTCAATAAATCAACCTGATGTAAACACTAACTCAATGAAGCACACCTGAGAAGAGACAGAGACAACACTCTGTTGTCTGCAAATTAGAAATAAATACAATAGAATGATATAAACGTACCTTTATTGTGGAGTATTTTGAAGCACTTCCTACGTTCAAGCAAAGCAACCACTGCCACAATAATGACAGCCGATGAAACCACTAAAGTGATGGCAACAATAGCCACGGTGTTGGTGCTCTCTTTCTCTGAAAAACATCACAAAGAAAATGAAAGCACACTGACAGCGTGGAAAAAGGCCCCAAAGGAATAAGTTAGTGTTGTATGTTTCTGTTATATAGGTGTAGGAGCCATATGTTCAAATGTATAGTTTGATATAGGTGAATATTATAATCCTTTGTTGTTAGTGTTATCATATCATTCATTTGAACCAGCCGTGTGAAATTGACGGCATAGGCGACGGCAGCTGCTGGTGATTGTGTGTGTGAGAAGGAGAGAGACGCACAGAGCAACATCGGTTTTGACCTGCGAAAATATGTGTTTGTATTTGATACCTTTTTGCTGAAGTAACGAGTCAAACAAACTATCCTGAGACGTATCTTGTCCGAGTCAAGCTTATCTGCTATCTGTCAATCGAACTTTGGATTACTGGAACTACAATAGGGTTCAAATCTGTTTATCAAGTGATGGTTATCACAGTGGGGAGGGGCTAACACACGTCTCATAGTTCACATCACAATTAGGACCATGGCGGGAAGGAGGACCATTTTGCTTTCAAGGAATCACTTTCCATTAGAATTTGGTTCATATTTTAATATTTCTCCATACAATATACATTTCAAATATTATTTGCCATAATGGTAATGGCTGTGCTCTCAAAATACCTTTTAATTGTCCTCTTATTAATATCTTGTTTCAGGTTATTTTACTCCTATCAACAACTACGAGTATTTCCTAAATAAAGCACCGAGAAACTCATCTCACCGTTGATGAACACATAGATCTGAGCAGAGGCCCGATGCTTGATGTCCTCCTGAGAGACCACACAGAGGTAGTGGTCTGTCCTGGTCACATTAACGCTGAGAGAGATGAAGACGTGGTCTTCCTCTGGGACTCGTTCCTCCTCAGCTTCCAGTCTGTTTCCATCTCTGCTCTGCCACTCTGCTTTAGTGTTTAGAGAAGCACCAGGAACCTCACACTGCAGAAGAGACCAGTCTGCTGTGGCAGTGAGAATAGTGACGGACGGCTTTGGAGTGGCAGCTGTGAACAGGTAGAACATGTCAAATCGTGTAACATGATTTTGAGTTGAACCATAATTTTAATTGGGTTTAAAAATGAGTCTTTGTTGGTGCAAGTCATTCTTTAATTAAAGGCAAGTGTATTTATATCACACCTTTCAACACAAGGCAATTCAAAAATGTGCTATTCTTGGACCCCATCTGTAGTCACTACGGTCAACAACAAAGGCCTTTCAGTATTTCTACCTTCACGTTAAACTATAGTGACTTTTAACTACTTCGTCAAGACATGAGCGTCCTCCTGCCTTCGGTTAGTTTAGTTCACCGGCACACCCTCTGAAAAAGACTGATTCACGAAGGGGACTCTACCCTGAAAGACAGATCAGGAGAAATCACCCTGGATGGATGATGTCACTGATTACAGCTGCAATGTGTGCTACAACTCTGTCTCCAATATTATTATAATTCATAGATTTAGAAACAATACCTTCACTTCAAAACACTGTCCTTAGAACATACCTGCTGCAATGTGAGGATAATAATCAACATGAAGGTCGTGCATCTAAATATTTGAATGACTGAGGTCTTAAGAGCTGCAGCACACACATCATGGTTCACCTGAGATGTATCCTGATCTAAAAGACAAATAAGATATATTCATCTTTGGTCAAATATTCATGTGACGAAGCAGCGATTACAATGTTGGCCATAATGGTGCAGTTCTATAAACCAGTAACCAAATGGAAGTCAGCATTGGGGTTGATTAGGCAGCAATTCAAACATTTCAAAGTTACTGTAATGTTGGAAATATCCTTTATTATGTTGTTTTTGTTTGTGCTTGTCTAATATGCATGTGGATCCAATAGCAACAAAGTTAGAATAAAGAAATATACAGCAGGTGACCATATGTTCAGCTCAATGTCCTGGATATGTACTTTTCAAGGTGTTGACGAAGGTACTCACCAACAGCAAGATTAAAGTAGAATGTTGGAGATGGTTTAAGCTTTGGAAAATAACAGGTGTAGTTTCCAGCGTCTGCAGCCGTCGTCTTCCTGATGACGATGGAGGCGTTGCCGTGCATCAGTTCAGATGGAAAATGTGAGACTCGTCCTTTGAACTGCTCACTCTGACCTGGTTGACCGTTGTTGTAGTGGTCGCCGGCATCATACTTGAAAACCTCCTGCAGAGTTCCTCCTCCAGGACCGACTCTCCTCCATTCAAAGTAATCTCTTTCAGCGTCCCTGCCGATGGATACAGGGAATACAGCATCTCCACCTTCTGGAACAACCACTCTGACAGCACCTGGAAGATAAAGAACATTTTCATCATTATGTATAAATACATAAATCAGATCAAGGCAGAAAAGTGTATAAAATATTACCATGCCACCTCAGTTTAAAATGCAAAACATTTCCCTTTGATTGAGGTAGAGAAAATATTCACTTGTTTCTTGGGTTCAACCCCTCAGGATTACAAACGTGCATTAATCATGCAACTGAGAGGCGTTTTTGCTTTTTGACTTACTAAATGGTCTAATGGTCCTTGGAGCGAGGGGCGGGGCGAGACTCTCGGAAGTGATTTCAAAACAAAAGCACTCGTTTGCTAAAATCACATTTGAATCACGGCAGTATCCTGCTGAAGGAACGGTGATTATTATAAACAAGGGGAATTTAGCGATCACAACGGAAACGGCTAAGACACATATTGAGCCCAGAGAATGGATGTTACTAAGGGCTGTAAATATAATAAGCCTGTGTCTAAAATGGACAACATTGTTAGGAGATTTAAACTATCCAGCGATTCTGCACTGCGGTCACTCAGCCGTCTCTCCACTTTGTTTTTTCAAATCAGCGGCTCTTCATTTTTTGTCCTGCTTTATACAGTTGCAAGAAAAAGTGAACCCTTTGGAACTTCCTGGATTTCTGCATCAATTGGTCATAAAATGTGTTCTGATCTTCATCTAAGTCACAACAATAGACAAACACAGTCTGCTTAAGCTAAAACCACACAAACAATGATATGTTTTTATGTTTTTATTGAACACACCATGTAAACATTCACAGTGCAGGGTGGAACAAGTATGTGAACCCCCAGGCTAAAGACTTCTTCAAGAGCTAATTGGAGTCAGGAGTCAGCCAACCCGGAGTCCAATCACTGAGACCAGATTGGAGGTGTTGGTTAAAGCTGCCCCGCCCTATAAAACATACACACCAGTATTGAATTTTCTATTCTTAAGATTCATTGCCAGATGTGAACCATGCCTCGCACAAAACAGCTCTCAGAAGACCTACGATTAAGAATTGTTGACTTGCATAAAGCTGGAAAGGGTTACAAAAGTATCTCTAAAAGCCTTGATGTTCATCAGTCAGACAAATTGTCTATAAATGGAGAAAGTTCAGCACTGTTGCTACTCCCCCTCGGAGTGGCTGTCCTGTAAAGATGACTGCAAGAGCACAGCGCAGAATGCTCAATGAGGTGAAGAAGAATCCTAGAGTGTCAGCTAGAGACTTAAAGAAATCTCTGGCACATGCTACCATCTCTGTTGACGAACTACGATACGTAAAACACTGAACCAGAATGGAGTTCCTGGGAGGACACCACGGAGGAAGCCACTGCTGTCCAGAAAAAACATTGCTGCACGTTTGAAGTTTGCAAAAGAGCACCTGGAGGTTCCACAGCACTACTGGCAAAATATTGTGTGGACAGATGAAACCAAAGTTGAGTTGTTTGTTAGGAACACACAACGCTATGTGTGGAGAACAAAAGGCACAGCACACCAACATCAAAACCTCATCCCAACTGTGAAGTATGGTGGAGGGAGCCTCATGGTTTGGGGCTGCTTTGCTGCCTCAGGGCCTGGACAGATTGCCATCATCCACGGAAAAATGAATTCTCAAGTTGATCAAGACATTTAGCTGGAGAACTTAAGACCATCTGTCCACCAAGTGAAGCTCAACAGAAGATGGGTGATGCAACAGGACAACGCCCCAAAGCACAGAAGTAGATCAACAACAGAATGGCTTCAACAGAAGAAAATAGGCCTTCTGGAGTGGCCCAGTCAGAGTCCTGACCTCAACCCAATTGAGATGCTGTGGCATGACCTCAAGAGAGCGATTCACACCAGACATCCCAAGAATATTGCTGAACTGAAACAGGTTTGTAAAGAGGAATGGTCCAAAGTTCCTCCTGACCGTTGAGCAGGTCTGATATGCAACTATAGGAAACGTTTGGTTGAGGTTATTGCTGCCAAAGGAGGGTCAACCAGTTATTCAATCCAAGGGTTCACATACTTGTTCCACCCTGCACTGTGAATGTTTACATCAGGGTATATGCAGGAATCCTGAAGTCAAATTTAATCCCTTTTAAGACCTTTTTTAAGACCCTTTCCAAACATTTTAAGACCTCATCGCAACTTTGAGTTCTAACCGGTTACACACTTTACCTCACATTTACTGTATTGATTGTAAGACAGCACAACTAAACAGAGTGCAGACAGACTACTGAAGCCTTCTCTCCACATGAACTTCAACCTCTCTGTGAAGGTCAGGTTTAATGCAGTATGCTGCTTTGTTGCTTCTGTACTCTGTGCTCTTTCATTCCAGTAAAACTCCTCAGAAAACATTAGAAACCAGTATTTGACCAATAAACAAAACACTTGACAAAACTTTGAACTATGAAATATATTAAACGTTGGTGAGCTTCAGCGGGGTAATGCCATATAGGAGCTCCCTCTCAAATACCCAGGGGTTAAATTGGGCTGGGGCTGTCCGGGGCTAAGCCCTGGCACATAAGACGATGCTCTGACGTCATCACCCTCACACATTTGTCATATGTTTACAAAAAACGATATATATGTTAAGACTTTTCTCGTTCTTAATATAGACTATATTTAGGGTCTATATGTGTTGACTTTACTTTAAAATAGCAGATCTCTGTGACCGGATATAGTTTGGCTTAGACCCCGGCCCCACGAGGACGCATACGGTAAAACGCATGCGCAAACGCAAAAAAGTCTTCCGTTCACACGCATTCGATTCATTAACGTGTCCGTTCACACTAGACCGCTGGAATTGTGGAAACGATGTAGTACATATGTCAGGCCTGTAAGTGGCGCTGCTGCCCCCCGAAATACACCAAAAGCAGCGAAGAAGACCCCGGAGCATGGTTGCCATGGTTGCCCTTCTGTTTATTCTCCGCGGTGGACGGCGTGTTCTCCTGCTGTATCTCTCAGGTAGTCCACCAGCAGATGAAAAACACCCACCTCTCCGCCTCTTCCAAGGAACGAGGGGACCGTGCGGCAGTTTCCGTAAAAAAAATGTTCCGCCGGTCAACATGTCCGTTAAAGTTTAAATCTTCCGTACAAAATTAGGAAAGTGCCGGTCAGAGGTCTTCTTTGTTATTTATTGAGCTTTAAAACAAATTGATAACGACTCTGTTCTCTGTATAATAATATAATAATATTTAATAAACGGTGACTGACTCTCTTTTCCTCCCCCTCTTCTGACAGCCCAGCAGCAGCAGGAGACGTGGGGAGATGGAGGCGGGCTCTTTCATCGTTATCAGAAAATGATCATATCGGGCACACACGGAGCCGTTGGACCCCCAGAGCGTTGCGTATGCCGGTCTACCCACCTTGGGACCCGTTACCGTAGTCGTTTATTCTCCCCCCCCCCCCCCCCCCACACACAGAGCGCGCGCTATGCATGAGGCCGCCTTGTGGGGTTTCCCGACATGTCGTTTCAGTAAATTAAAGGGTGTTTCATGTTGTCGTTGCTGTGAACCTTCTTAATACCTTGGAAAATGCCGTTTAATACTTTTTAATACTTTTTAATAGCCTTAATTTTTTCGCTAAATTGATTTATCAACTTTTAATACTTTTTAAGACCCCGCGGACACCCTCTACATGGTGTGTTCAATAAAAACATAAAAACAGATCATTGTTTGTGTGGTTTTAGCTTAAGCAGACTGTGTTTGTCTATTGTTGTGACTTAGATGAAGATCAGAACACATTTTATGACCAACTTATGCAGAAATCCAGGAAGTTCCAAAGGGTTCACATACTTTTTCTTGCAACTGTATATTTGATGATCGATACAAATATGTGTTACCATAAGTTCTTAATAAAACTGACACTGTTGGACTCGGTTCAAGTTTGACTTCTACCAGAAATAAAATGATCACTTTTGCTGTGTACTTTGTGAGTAATGCTCTGCCAGAGTCTCCTCCGTAATGCATGTTTTCTGCTATCTTTGAGGAATGATACAAATAAAATGTTACCATTAGTTCTTAATGATATTCTTGCTGTTTATTAGTTAGCCTGCTATTAACAATACAAATAGGGATCGACCGATATTCTTTTTTCAAGGCCGATACTGATACCGATTATTAGTAATCAAGGAGACCGAAAACCGATATGTGGAACTGATATACATTTGCAGTAAAATCAGAAAATCCTGGTGTCAGAATGTAGAATAACAAACTCCAACACAACTTCTTTGAAATGCATTTAAGCATATATTATGTTCAATGAACTTTTAAACATCTTACAACTGGTTTCCTCTCTGTGCCCTTTTTTTTTAGTGCAGCCATCTGCAATGAGTTAGAGAGAGATAAGAAGTGGGGCTGCAGGCTGACATGCTTAACTAACAATAATGCTTCATTTATTATATCAAAACAATGCCTGTCTATCTAGCATCAAATCCCAATAAGCTGCTAGCAAGCCAGCCAGAGAAACGGCCGCATCAGAGCCAAAGTTTTATCGGCAATTTGATAAAAAAAAGGCCGATACCGATAATCGGTCAAATGCGGAATATCGGCCTGAATAAATTGAAGTACTTTTACTTTGTGCTATCTTTGATAGCACACATGAAGTACATTGAAGTACTTCTAGTGTGTTGTTTAAAAAATCCTCTGTCAATGTCGCCTCCTGAGAACAAGAATGTATGTTTCTCTGCTATTTTTTAATAAGCGTTAAAAAAAACTTTCTTCATGAGACTGATATTGTTGGACTGAGTATTTTAAGAGGATGGTAGACTTGATATCAGCTCTACTTCCAGTCAGTACTCCGGCAGCAGCATTTTTACACCTTGGCAAGTCTTTAGAGTCTGGCCTGTAGCTGGTCTATCTTTCAGCACACTGACGCACTCTGTCACTCTTGTTGGCCTCTTATGATGATGCTGCTGTCTTTTAAAATGTGATTATTTCTCTGCTCCAAGTTCATTCCTCGCAGATTCTTCCATCAGTCCCAGTCATCGCATGTCAGTCAATAGAGCTTCGAAAAATGTGTCCAATTCAACAAAAGGTTTTTTTGTGAGTGAAAGCCAGAGCTAAATTATAGATTGTTTGATTGCGTAATTACAAGGTGAGAGAAAATAAATCCAAATCCTCCTATGAAACGTATTTTATTTCCTTTTCCATGTTATACTTATACTTACTTGTATTACATGTTGAACCACATACTGGATATGTTCCGCAGCCTCAAGGAAATACAATAAATGGATTCATAATTTTAAAAAATGATAAAAATGTATAAATTAATAATGTTGTGGGCAAATATTTCAAATTTAAATATAAAATGAAAGATAAGTTTACTTTTGAAATAATTTCTCACAAAAATCTTTCTAAATGATAGTAAATTATTAAAAAGGTTTAGTCAATATGCACTTTTCTGCCTAAAATAGTTGAAATTGAACATAAACTATATGAAACACCACATGCATGGCAATTAACCCACTTTTGCCCGCTATTTAAAATTGACTTTGGTTAGTTAATACAAATATTGAAATTATATATATAGCATATCATTGATGCAGTCTTTCTGAACACTTTTTTTTTTTTTTTTTAATACTGCAAATGAAGAATATTTTTACTTTTGTGGAGGGATAAATTCTTCATGGTCTTCAATGGCTCTCTAGTAAAGGGTGTTTTATGGTTGCTTGTATCCTCAGATAGTGGTTTGTTTAAATAACTACTGACATTTTAATAAATATTGCAAAAAAGGGCTCCAAAAAAGGCATATATAACCTGGCCGGCTTAACAAGTGAGTATTTCTTCAAGCACCACAAGATTCAGAGTTTATAAAGTACATTTCTGGGCCATTGATTGTGTCATTTCTCCAAACATATTCAAAATGCCTGTTTTGAAGCCTTAAAATGGTGCAGGAAAAGGGCTTTACATTGGGTTATAATTAAAGACAAGACTATTCAGTTAAGAGAAGAGAAAAAAGGAAAGCAAACTGTTATAATGGGTGATGTGACATTAATGGATGGTAGATAAACGGATTGTTTCCTCTACATCTGACTCATGCTGATGGAGTAAAAACTCTCTATATTCTCACACAGTGAGCTAACACAACATAAACACACTCCTCTACAAAACATGTGAGAATATAGTCAAAAGAAAAGTTGGTGGAAACTGTTAACCTTCTGCAAACTCCTGTTTGTGATGTTTCCTTGTTGTGTTAAAGTAAATAGAAATGTTTCGCAAAATAACTACCAATATTGTCTAAAATATTATATTAAAATACATTTATCGATAACCATTCATACATACTGATTGTATCATGCCGTATTACGTCCCTCCACTAACCACAGGAGTGTTCAACAGCAGAGTGTCGCCATCTTTACCATGCAGGGAGAGAGAGAAACTAATAACTTGCAGTACCCTCTTTAAACATGAAGCTGTATATAAAGTCACCACAACATCAACACAGCTCCTCTATACAATAAAACCAAGCCTGACATTTTTCATTAAATCACTTTAACAGCACTTTTCTACTTCAGTGATGACAACAAGAAGTTACGGGACACTTTGATAGCTCTTTAAAAGTAGCTCTAGTAACGATAACACACATTATAATGAATATGCACACATGTATAAGATCATATTAATGTACAAGAGAGACGTCAACACTTCGCTGTAACTATTGTGCTTTAAACAATGAAGCTTTTCAAGTCTGCATCTTGAATCTTTAGTTAGGGGCTATGCTAGTTAGCTCCACCTGAAACCAATGCATTCCGTTGCTAACGTTAGCATTAGCTTCAGCATAACAAAGCCGTTGAGAGCAGCTTCTTACCGTGCTCCTGTCCCATTGTAACTCCACATGTCAGAAGGAAGAGAAACTGAAGACTGACAACAAACATGTTTTCCCTCTAGAACAAAACCAGTTTAAAGAGAGTACACATAGCTCTCTGTGAATAACTATATTTTAAGTTAAATGTGCAGGAATATGCAGGCGTGAACTCTGTGTCGTCGTTAGGTTATTTCCTGTTTCTTCTGACTGAGACTGAACGGGAGTCGTTTCCTGTACTCGCTGGACCCGCCCAGCGCCGTATAGACCAGTGGTTCTCAAACTTTTTCTGTCAGGCCCCCCCTTTGGAGAAAAAAAAAAGTCGGGCCCCCCCAAAACGAATAATCAAGCTCAGTGGCGGCGCCAGAGATTTATTTTGGGGGTGCTGTGTGGTAGCTTGACGTTTCATAGAGGGTGCTCAAACATTTAGGGTTTCCCGGTCGCTACAGTGGAATTTTCTACTGCAACAATCCCCACGCAAATACACAACGTACCCGCGACTGCTACAATGAAGGCTCGATATTCAGCTCACGGCATATAGGTGTAAGCAGGGATAAAGTGCTATTTTTATAGGTGATGTGTGGACGTCACATAGGGGGGTCCGGGGGCAAGCTTCCCCGGGAAGATTTATTTTTAAATATTGAAGTTAAAAGCATCAATCTGGTGCACTTTGAGAGCGAAAGGAAGAGATCTATGGACACATCTCTCAACACCCATATGAAACAGAAATGTAAACAGATTTACTTTTTCTTGATGGATATTTTACAAATCACCCTTTTAAACTTTATTCTTGTTTTACTGTCATATAGTATTTCATACCTGTTTTTCATTTATTCTCTTATTTTTTTATAACTATAATGATCATATAAACGTGTGCCTCGGAAATAATTATTTACATTAATGGTGACCAAAACATTTGAGACCCACTGAGATAACACTGAGAGAGTCCTTTAGCTCTCAGTCTGACAGGAGAGGACTCTCCTCCACTTTGTTGTTGAAAAAACTCCTTATATCCGTTAGCGTAGCTCGCTAGCACCAGAAGCTAACAACAACGATCTCCAGTACCGGTGCGCTCTCTCTCTCTCACGCGCACACAAAATGGCTCGTTCCACACACACACACAGAGCCGAGCTTTAATGAAACAGAGACCCAGACGTAATAGTACTGTACTGCATCATATTATTTTCGAATCAATAATTTTTCAAATTATGATTTTTATTTTATTTTTTATTTTTATCTTTTTTTATTTTTTTTTATAACCATTTTTCCTCCTGGTCTCTCGCGCCCCCCCTGGCATGCCTCTGCGCCCACCAGGGGGGGCGCGCCCCCCGCTTTGAGAACCACTGGTATAGACTGATATCTATAAATATTCTATCTATACGGCGCTGGGCGGGTCTTTTTCACGGGCTTCGCAGCCATTGGCTTGTCTCAAACAAGCCAAAAGCGAGACCTGGGCAGACCTGCGCAATTTCGATCAACGTCTTGCTCGTGCGTTGCATGATGGTTAGTCATTGTTCCACAATGTTTACCATCATGAAATTAATATCTATATATTTTATACTATACTTGCACTGCTTACCGTTTTTATACTTTATATATCTTAGCATATTCATACACACTGTTCATACTGCTCACAGGCTGCTGTGTATATCTAATGTATTCATACCCCTCACTGTTTATTCATCATTCAATTCATTCTATCTTTTATTCTGTAGATTGTGTACATTACTTTTCACTTTACTGCTTGTTGCACTCCTGGTTAGAAGCTAAACTGCATTTCGTTGTCTCAGTATCTGTAATCTGTGCAATAACAATAGAGTTGAATCTAATCTTGAGCAGGAACAAATGTATTTACTTAGTACATATCTGACATTAACAATTAAACACATGTGTGCATTCTTTATAAATGCAAACCGAGTCAAGCCGACTCCGGAGGTGGCGGTATGCACCTTAAAGTTGTTTGCAATCCGTCCAAAAACCGAGAGAAGAAGAAGAAGAAGAAGAAGAAGAAGAAGAAGAAGAAGAAGAAGAAGAAGAAGAAGAAGAAGAAGAAGAAGAAGAAGAAGAAGAAGAAGAAGAAGAAGAAGAAGAAGAAGCCGACTCGGAGCTGTCCGACTTCAGGCGAGCTTTTTGAGACCTCCCCCGGCTGCGATCGGCTATTCTCGTCTACTTTCGAGGCGAGCCGCAACGCGTCTCAAACACGCCTATTATATGAGGGTGGGACAAGTCTCCCCCACTTTTTGAAATGATTAGTTTAGACCGTTTATCCCCCCCAACTTTACCATGTGGAAAGTCAGTTTCTCAATCGCGAGGATGCTGGCTTGGTAGTCGCATACTTCCAAGTCACTTCCTTCAGAAACGAAGCAAGTATACTTCCAAGCAACGGCTTCGGAAAACAAAAAAGAATGGAACAGGCTAACAAGTGTGCCACTCTCTCGAATGGTTTCAACATAAACTGTACCGAAAATAAATACCTCACGATGTCTATCTAATTATGAACTTGCTTTACTTTCACGGAACACATTTTTGGTGATAACAAATGCAACAAATTAACATATTTACCAACACATGTTCTACGCCACTACATACTTACATTTAAATGTGTGCTGCGTTGGTTCAGCCATTCTCCGCAAGGGTTTTTGAAATTGGTCCGTGCGCAAAGCATTGTGGGGATTTGAAGGAAGCGAAGTCTACCCATGTGCAGCCTCGAAATTACCCCCAAACCAAGGACGTGGCCTCGGTGGAATTCCAAGTATGCTGGAGATTGGAACAGTCCTTCTGCGGCACTCGATGACGTAGCATCCTTGAAATATTGGCTTGGAAGCCAGTTTCCTCACGATTGAGAAACGGCCATTGGTCTATCCACTCGCAGCACTTTGTAGAGCGCTGCGTCAGTGCTTCCGTATCAAATCCATTCCACTTGCTTATTGAGAGAATGCCCAAATCAATGAAACTCCGTAGCCTACCATGTTTTCACTGGTACTTTGTACCAAGGCAGATTCTCCCATTGCGCGCGCATGTTCAAGGAGCGTTGTCATAGTTGGACAGCTCAGATCTGGGTTGCGTTCCGATAATCCAAAAATCAGCTCCTAAATTCTAACCCTATCTCCTATTCCTTGACCTCTGAGTGAAACGTCACGGGGTTAAGGGATAGTGGATAGGAGAATTCAAAAGGACTTAGGAGAAGAGACTGCGGTACTTTTGAGAATCCCAATGCACTTTCACTATCCGACGTGTTTATGATGCGCCAGCGGACGTCATTGTGTGCGTCTGCTGCTGTGGGGAAACGATGGAAACTACAGTTTTCTATACAGAGGACTAAAACATGGATGTTTAATAAGAACGAGGGACTCATCCAGAGATTCTGCACCGTGCTCTGATGCTGTTGCTTTGCTTTATGAACAACAGAGAAACATATTCTTCATGACCAAAGTTGGAATTGAAATAAAAAAGGAAAGTGAAACTTCTGCTCGTCACCCTCTCCCTCCGGTCCACATTAATACAAATGATCCCAATACGTATGATTATATGAAAATATCTTAAAATCAATACAAATGTATGTATTATAAACGTTAGTCCTTAACACCTATCACTGTGTATATCACCATTCAAACATCTTTTAAAAGTTGAACAACCCCCACACAGCTCAGTGAAATGTTGACTTTATTTGATCATTTCAGGAAAAACTAACGTTCATATTTCTCTTTTTGATTATAATACTGATGAACATTCAAAACAAAGCACTTTGGCAACTTACCACATACGTTTTAAAATGCTTAATAAGCACTGTAAGTAACTGATATGATATAATTTCTCCGTCATAATCGTTTGTTTCCGTGAACGGCCGACTGTTGTGTGACGCAAATGCTGCGGCTGCAAGGCATTGTGGGGCAGCATTTTCTCCTCTCCTTTCGGTTAGGGAGGTCCAGTGGTTCCTAAGCTAAAGGAGGTTATAAAGGAAGTTTGAAACCTCCTTTCCTTTCATTTGGAGAATTGGAACGGCACTTAACATGGCTGCCACTGAGGGACTTCCGGGTCATTTCACTCGGTTAGGAAGGTTCCTAAGCTAAATGGACTATTGGAACGCAACCCTGTTGTATGAAGCGATGCCGGTAGCAGAGGTAAGGCACACACACCAAATGTTCAGGACATTGTTAATACAGCGAAAATCAAAGCTGACGATCTCTTGGTTTGATATGTTTTCTCCCCCAGACAACATGGACATAAGAACATTTTTTTCAATGAAGAGGAAAGTAAGTCATCAGCTGTAGCAGTTAATCAGTTAACAGTGATGGCGGCGGCAAAAGCGTCTCACTTCTTGAGAGGAGTTTCGTCTTTATGTCATGATAGAGAGATACAAATACTCAATAGTTTAGATGAGAAAAGGCATCGAAATGCCAGGTTACTAGTATTTATCATGTAAAAAGGGAACATGAATAACCCGATCTATCTATTGGAAATGGGGGACCCTGATGTAAACAAGACGAAAGTCTTTCTCTGGTCTGCATCCCCTTAACAATTGTATGTTTTGAGCTGTACTGTACTGTACCCAATATACAAGCTGTTAATAAACTTTTCAATCAATCAATCAATCTGTGCTCATGTAAACACCATGATGTCCATAGAGACGCATTCAGTGTGTTTTACTGGAGCCTCAGTTCGAGAAGAGATTATTTTCTGAGTTCTTTAACTCGTACTCTCTCTCAAAATGGTAGTGTGCATTATGTTTTAATTATACTTCTTATCATTCAGAAGCTTTTTGTGTGTATTTATGTTTTACTGAGTGCTTATAGGCAATTTCCATCTGAGTAATCAGTTAACTTTTCTGTGCACATTACATAGACTAGCTAATATTCTATCTACTGCTTGGGACTTTGAGTCTTCAAAATGTCCAATGTCACAGACTGGGACTTACTTTAGAGTCAGTTGTATTTACATTCAGTATGACTTGTTATGATTCAATGTGAAAGAGTATACTGCTCAATAAATAATGATCACTTCACCACCTCTCTTGACATCTAGGCGCTTGAGAGTGAGTCAAAGGCAGAACACAGGGACAGTGGAAAGAGGTTCACTGCTGAGGTGAGTGATGAAAGGGAAATGACAGTTTAGAGTAAATTGTGATGTGGACTCTCATCCCAGAATGTTAAGGAAATCAGTGGGGATATTGAACAGGAAACATTTCAGTCAAGGGGCATCATATGACCAATATAGACAGAAGAGCAACATTTATTTGAACATTTAAGTCAATGAAACTATTCCTAGGTGAATTTATGGAGTCAGATCAGTCTCAATATTAATAAATGCTCACAGAAGGATTCACAAATGTATTTTGCGATTTATATATAAATGACTCTCCATAACAATATCTCTCAATGCACTCACAAATATTTATTGTTGTATATAAATGTACAAAAAATGGGCATTTAAACTGCTTTTTATTAATTCAAAGACGGCTCTGAATTAATAATCAGATATGTTTCCTTTCTTTACTACTGGATGAAATTACAAAATGTACCCATCATTTTCCTTATGCTAGTATAGCCACATAAAAGTATCAAACTACCTGTTAAAATGCACCAGAATACAGGACATCTATTTATTTATTTTTAAAATGTCCCCCCCACATTCAGGATGCTTCCTACGCCCATGTTTTTTTTAATGTATTTATTTAACCTACAATTGTAACGGAAAAACATCAATAACAGCAGCTTTATAGAAGCCAGCAGAGGTGGAGGAAGTACTCAGATAATGTATTGAAGTAAAACCATCAATACTACAGTCTAAGAAGAATACTGAGTTACAAGTCCTGCATTCAAAATAACACGAGAATTAAAAAAGTAATAGCATTTATGTAAAATAGCCAGTTCCCATTACTTAAATAAAGTAATTGTATATATAGAATATATTAATGTATACTTATTATTATACATTTGAATATAATATATATATTTTTAAATTACCACTAGAGCTTGGTAGTGTTGTAAAAGTCACTAAACATTTATTATGATCATTTATCTATTTATTCTATCCATGTTTCACTTATCAAGATAAAGTGATTTCAATGCAAGCTTTCCTCAACACACATTTTTGCATTTAGGAAGAATCCATAATGTCAATAGCAATAACTTAATTTCCACCGAAACATCAGAAAGATTCTGAAAAGGTTTTTTAATCTTGCAATCTGTAATTGATTTGTTATCATGAAGTGCCATGTCATTAAATAATCCAATACACGTGGAAGACATGAGAAATAAACCTTTGAGAATGTAATATTTTGCCAATATAATCAAATGATTATTTCCAAATATCCTCACAGCTGCTCCACGTGCAACACGAACACAGACAGACACCAAGACAAGAGACAAGGAGACATTTAACAGAACAGACGATCGCTGAAGACAACATGGAGAAGACCCTCTGATCTGATATTTCACTCTGAGTTCATTGGATTCACTGATTCTGTAGGAGAGGTGCCAGTTCCCCTCCTGGTCACTGCCGAGGTGCCCTTGAGCAAGGCTGCACGCTGCTCCCAGTACTAGGATGGGTTAAGTGCAGAGGTTCAACTCCCTGTGTGTGCTGGGTTTCATCCTCTAATGCTTCTACTACTCGTGTCTCACACTGCTCTGTAACCTTTACTCGTGTCTCACACTGCTCTGTAACCTTTACTCCTGTCTCACACTGCTCTGTAACCTTTACTCGTGTCTCACACTGCTCTGTAACCTTTACTCGTGTCTCACACTGCTCTGTAACCTTTACTCGTGTCTCACACTGCTCTGTAACCTTTACTCGTGTCTCACACTGCTCTGTAACCTTTACTCCTGTCTCACACTGCTCTGTAACCTTTACTCGTGTCTCACACTGCTCTGTAACCTTTACTCGTGTCTCACACTGCTCTGTAACCTTTACTCGTGTCTCACACTGCTCTGTAACCTTTACTCGTGTCTCACACTGCTCTGTAACCTTTACTCGTGTCTCACACTGCTCTGTAACCTTTACTCGTGTCTCACACTGCTCTGTAACCTTTACTCGTGTCTCACACTGCTCTGTAACCTTTACTCGTGTCTCACACTGCTCTGTAACCTTTACTCGTGTCTCACACTGCTCTGTAACCTTTACTCCTGTCTCACACTGCTCTGTAACCTTTACTCGTGTCTCACACTGCTCTGTAACCTTTACTCGTGTCTCACACTGCTCTGTAACCTTTACTCGTGTCTCACACTGCTCTGTAACCTTTACTCGTGTCTCACACTGCTCTGTAACCTTTACTCCTGTCTCACACTGCTCTGTAACCTTTACTCCTGTCTCACACTGCTCTGTAACCTTTACTCGTGTCTCACACTGCTCTGTAACCTTTACTCGTGTCTCACACTGCTCTGTAACCTTTACTCGTGTCTCACACTGCTCTGTAACCTTTACTCGTGTCTCACACTGCTCTGTAACCTTTACTCGTCTCTTTTAAACCTGTGTTATTCATGTGTTGTGTTTATTTGATTCTCTTTGCTTTGTAATGACTGGTTTTAAATGACATGTTATAATGTGTTTCTTAATGTCTTTGTTTAAAGCCCTTTGAGTTGCCTTGTGTTGAAATGTGCCGTATGAATAAACAAAGTAGACGTTCAGTGTAACCTTATTATTCCTAACGTTATATTCAGAGATCTGGGGAGGCTGCTTTCTGTTTCTGTGGAGCAGCTTCCCATTGGAGCTTTTAAAGTAGATTAAAGACCCATGTTTTTATGTTGGGGTCATTGTATTGGTCTCACTGATCATGTTTGATGGCTCTGTGATATCAAACTGTATTTTTCAGTTAAAGGAATTGTATAAATTAAGAAAAATGGGACTATCTGAAGCAGAATGTGAAGAATGTACTCTGGTCCTGCTTCGGTAAATATGTTAGATGTCTTTGATGTGATGTCTGTCCTTTATGTACAGGTCCCATTGTTATTATTATTGTTATTATGATGCTCCGCTCTCCACCTTCTCCTCCAGCAGGACTCAGATGACGGTGTTGCACTTTTCCTTTCCCTTATACATGTGAGGTTTCGTGTTGGTGTGTTTTGTTTCTTTCCGTTAACCGTCAAGTGGGAAATCAGTATTTCTTGTGTTTCTCTTATTCTCCTAAGATACTGTTATGTTTGGCTGTGAAAAAGAAATCCGAAGGACAGACCATCTATTTCTATTTATTTAGAAAGGGGCGGGTCGTATGAGATTATCTTCTTCTCCCTGCTCCTTTTCGGTTCACGGTGTGTTTACAGAGACATGTTATGTTCATTATTATACATGAAGTTTAGCATTCCATGAACGGAACAAATGAAATGAGATATAACTCTTTGTTTGTTTCTAACTTGTTGTTAATAATGTCCCTCACTCTTTGTGTGGTCTCTGTAAAGCTCTTTGGGCTGCATGTTGCATGAAAGGTAGAAAGTGTATTATTATTAATGTGAGGGTTGCCATGTGTCTCAAAACGCTTAAATCTTTACACAGATCGTGCGAGTATGTCTTCAGAGTTTTGTTTTTACTACATTACTGAAAAACAGTGAATTACTTTAATGACAATGTTTTTATTGATGTACCGTGTTTTACCAAAATCAATTACATTCAATATAAATTACATTTTTCTGTAGTCGTTAGTGAGACAGGTGTTGCATCGGAACAAACACAGTACAATAAAAACATGAAAACAGGTGCAGTCATATAAACAGGGTTTATTTAAAAATATATTTATAAAAAATCTGCATTTCTTAAATGGCATTATAAACAACAAGTTCATTTTTGGCAGATAATATGCTCAGCATGTTGACATTATAACATGTTCAGGGGCCGTATTCACAAAGCATTTTATCTTACCGCTAGGAGTGCTCCTAACTCGCGCTAAAACATTTTACGTAGGAGTTTTTTCTTAAGTTATTCACAAAGCCGCTGAGACCTAGTCATACTAAGGATAAATCACTAAGAGTGACGCGCCGTTGCTATGGATTACGTTGATTCTCGTGCATGAGTTTAGAAGCGGTCAGTACGGTGATTGGTTGTTCAGAGCAGGCGGTCTCGGTGAAACTCATCCGCAACATCCCACAAACGAGCCCACTAAAACAAGGAAATAGCCTCGCCTAGAAATGTATTCCTATCAAATAGTTATGGACAGTGCAGTTAGCAGAATACACGCATGATGAAAAGTTTGTGCAGACCACGATAATGACGTTGTATATGCACGTTAAAGAGAGAGAGCAAACAATAAAAAATACGTAAATTGCATTAAATCAAGGGGGCAATTAAAAGCACCCTGCAAACTATTATCCAATGAGCATATTTCCAGCACTTAAACACTTTCAATAACAGCCCATACCTCCGTTCAAGTCCCCCTATCATGATGAATGAAAACAATCTGCGTGTTGATGGAATGTACTTTCTTTCTATTGACGAACACGTCCTCATCTTTTGATGGCGCAATTATTTTTATGTGCATCCCGTCAATAGCACCAACCACATCGGGCATACCTGCAATTGCCATGAAGTTGGCTTTGATCCTGTGTAGTTGTTGATTGTCCAAAGGAAACCGGATAAACTGTTGGATGATATGTGGTCTAGAGAGCGCGTTGATGGTTTGGTTTATGGCACAGCTGACTGATGGTTGCGATATCCCTAAATCGTCGGCATTGTAAAGTTGCATTTTCCCTGTTGCTAAATATCGTAGTGTTGCCAAACATTTTATTTCCGGACTAATCCGGTTATACCTGTTAGTCGGGGATGTTATTGCACCCCGCACTAATTCCACAACAAGTTTGATACCCTCACGATTTAGCCTATATCTCTTGATCAATTCACAGTCTTCCATTGTCTCCAAAACATTTCGTCTCGCAGCCATTTTCAGATTCTTTGTGAATAGGTCTTACTGAGTTAGGAGTCCTCTCGAGGATTTTTAAGCTCTCCTAAACTTAGGTGCTACTTTTAGGCCTAAAATACTTTGTGAATTGCTCTTAGTGAATACAATTAGGAGTCCTAAATGTAAGACTGACACGCCCATTATGTTTAGGAGTTTCTCCTAAATTCGCCAGTTAGGAGCTACTTTTAGCCCTAAGATCCTTTGTGAATACGGCCCCAGGAGCATTAGCTTAGAGTGTGAGAGTAAAGAAAAGAGAAACTGAGAATATTAAAAGACACATTTTTCATCTGAAACTTAAAGAAATCCTCAATAATTCTCACTGAGACTGTAACCACATGATGTACAGTTAAATAATCCCCAGACATGTAAACATATATTAAATACATTCATAAGAATATCAGTCAAATAACATCCAGAATGACAAAACAATTATAAATTGAAAAAGAGTTCAAAAAAGTGATAGAAATTCCCTGAATTGCACACAAATAAAGAAAACAAAAAAACTAATCTGTTTAGAAACGAACCCTGTAACAGACAGTTCATTAAACTTCATGAGGATAATTTCTGACAGATTCAGTCTTTGGTTTATCATAGAAAGTGATGCATGTCTTTTTGAAACACATCACCAAACAGTACCTGAGCATCACACAAATATATTCCATAAAAAGGCACGTCTTTAGTTTAGCAAGAGTTTTTCCAGCACACTCCTTCGTGACAAAATAATACTCAAATATTTACAAGACACATTATTTTTTAACAGGGAAAATGTAAGAGGTAATTACGAGGAGACGTTAAACTGGAACAATAAGAGAGTTTAAAGTGAATCTACTTTCCCCTAAATGTAAGTGCTTGGGGAAACTCGATACTAACCCACAGAGAAGACCCTTAACTTTATTCATGTTTACAACAAACTCAGATTTGATAAAGTGCTTCTTCTCATCTACGATATTAAAGTCCTCTTCACACAAGGCTCAGATTTATGTCCAACAATTTGCATGAGGTTTAATTCAAACTGTTTTGTCCCAGTGTTAGGCTCATGTAGATGTAGTTGAGACCTTTCCTGTGTTCTCTGACGGTAACTCTCTCTCTCAGAGTTTCTCTGCTGCGTTCACACCTAGCTCAGATCTGAGAGGGATTTAAATTCATCGTCATCAGCTCATTAAGTCTGGTTATCCAATAACCTTTAAAACATTTTATTAGAAGAGAAATATGCTATTATTATTATTATTATTAGAACAGCTGCAACCTGAAGGGTATAACACTTTTTTTTTTTTTTTTTAAGTACCGTAATTTTCGGACTATAAGGCGCACCTGAATATAAGCCACTTTTACTTTTGCGCTCTACCTGTCTCACTCTTTTCCGGCCTCCAGCTTTTCCTGCTGGAGCCCGCCGCTTAAAGGTGGGGGGCGCGGACCGGCCATAGAGCCCATAGAGTTAAAGGTGGTGGCCGTTAGCTGTAAGAATCCATAGATTAGCCGCACCGTTGAAAAATGGGGAAAAAGGCGTGGCTTATAGTCCGAAAATTACGGTAGTACCTTTTCAATCTTTGCTGATTTGCCAAATGACAAGCTGGTCCTTCAGATGTGAACTCATTCTGTAAAATCTATTAAGTTTGATCGATTAAAAACCCTTCCTCTTTACCTTCATGTTATTTTTAAGGAAACGCTTCTCATTAAAAATTTCTTGTTTTTAACCATTTTTCAAAACACATATTACATTTTTTAAAAATAGATTCCCTTTAAGATTATCCCTTAAATTCCGGTGCTGTCAAAATACCTTTAACTCATTTTAACTTAATTATCTTCTTTTTAATATCTTGTTTCAGGATATTTTACAGTTTTGTGTTTGAATGTGATCAAACTGAAGTGTATTCCTTCCTCTGGGAACATCCGTCTAGAACGAGCTTCAAGTATTTAGTCGTTTCTTAACTTCAGCAGCATGTTTCAGACCCATGAGTGAACTGAACGCATCAGGAAGGCAGCACCATATGCTAAATTAGTGAATAAGCTAACATGCTATTTCCTTCCATTCATTTGCTCGACTATGTTGAAAGTGAAACTGTGTCATTTAATAAGTACCCTGCACTTAAGTGTAATAGCTGCAGGCTTCATAATAGTGTGATTACTTCTTGTGTCGGTAATGCTCTCAAACACTTGATGGCTAAACTACATTTCATAGCTTTGATCACTCGGGGCTCACTCAGGATACAAAACCAAGCTGTGTGGAGAAGAGGTTTCGGTTTTTCATCTTTGGGGCAGTTTTACAGCAGGAGCCACAGATGTGGAGTACCTCTTGTTTAACAGAAACCTCATTCTAGCTGGCCCCTCAGAGAGGCTGAAGGTCTGCACCAGGTGAGGACCTGAATGTCCTCTCACTCAGGAAACTCAGGTTGTTCACACACCTTTTCATCAGATGTAACGCTAACACTCGACTGGCCTCAGTAGCTCCTCTGAAGGAACTCCAACAAGGCCGTTTCCCAGGTTGATCTCCTCTTCTCCCTGCAGAGCAGAACCTGCAGCAGAGAGAATAAAAACATGTATTACATAAAGTCAATGCAGAAATATTATTTATAGCGAAACCAAACATGTCCATGTTGGCAGTGTGTGTTAGTTACTGACTGAATGTGTGATTGACAGATGAACCCTGAGGACCATCAGACTCTCATCAGCAGTCTGACTGATACTTTTATTTATACTATATTCACTTCTCATTCAGCTAGTTCTCTATTTTCACTGCTGTAGATTAATCACAGTCAGTCGTATGGTATCATCGTTTATATATTGATGTTTGTGGGGTCAATAAATCAACCTGATGTAAACACTAACTCAATGAAGCACACCTGAGAAGAGACAGAGACAACACTCTGGACACATCTGCTTTGTTGGTGTCTGCAAATTAAAAATAAATACAAATAATGTTTTGGACTCACCGTTATCGTGGAGTTTGATGCACTTCCCAAATACAAGCAAAGCCTGAACTGCAGCAAGAATGACAGCTCCCAAAACCACTAAAGCGAGGCCAACCATAAGCATGGCCGCCGTGCTGTAGCATTCCTTAGACTCCATCTTCTTTTGTTTCTCTGAAAGACACCACAAAAAAGTCAAATATATAAATGTACCTATCCATCACAATTAAAGACTTTTAAAATATTTTTAGATCCAAACTCATCTCACCGTTGATGAACACAAAGGTCTCAGCAGAGACCCGATGCTTGATGTCCTCCTGAGAGACCACACAGAGGTAGAGGTCTGTCCTGGTCACATTAACGCTGAGAGAGATGAAGACGTGGTCTTTCTCTGGGACTCGTTCCTCCTCAGCTTCCAGTCTGTTTCCATCTCTGCTCTGCCACTCTGCTTTAGTGTTTAGAGAAGCACCAGGAACCTTACACTGCAGATAAGACCAGTCTGCTGTGGCTGTGAGAGTAGTGACAGACGGCTTTGGAGCAGCAGCTGCAGGTTGAACATAAACACATATTAGGGAAAGAGAAACTATAAGAATAGAAACTTCAAAAGACGGTCCCTAATAGTCCAGTTGACAGACTAGTGAAGGTTGATGATAGAAATGTACAGTAGGGTCTCCAGCACATAGAAACTGCAGGATGCTAACCTGCATGTGTTGGGCAATTTGAGCTAATAGCATAAGTTGTGTAAATTAGCATTAAAACCATTACTGAGTGGTTTTGGGAGTTATTAAAGAAGGCATGGATAATTGCTGTTTAACCCAGAAAGTGGTCATATCTGTACTCTGTGGGTACTGTAGACTACCATGAGGATTGTTGCAAACATCGGATAGAGAGAGCAGTTGATTGCCTCAACTGTGGACAATCTGTTTTACAAACAAATAAGTAATCTCTCCAATCCAAAGGAGCAAGAGTCCACTAAATCATCCCAAAAGTAATCAAACTCAGTCCACAGAGAGTTCAAGTATGGACATGTTCTGTTTTATCCTGAACATTTACTCAGCATCCTCCATCACCTCCGAAACCACCCCAAAATTGTCTAACTCGACCAAGCCATTTCTTAAACTATAGTCCACATAAGCTATAATGGTAACTTATGCTAATTAACGCAACTTGTTCTAATTGTGCAGCAAAGTGCCCAACATACTATACACCTCTAACATAAACACAGGCACAGAGACTCACTTGGGTGCAAAGAAACTAAATAAAAAACAGTAACGGGGAACATCAAGTACCAACGGGAAATCTGATTATTTTCATGCTGTAACATCAAGAAAAAGTTACAAAGGAAAGATTAAGGATGTTCTTTTTTTTAACCTTTTGAGTGTCCTACCTTAAAGACAGATCAGGAGAAATCAGCGGCCGGCCTTAATTGATGATGTCACTGATTTCTACAGTGTGTGCTACAACTCTCACACATGTGATTAACATTAACTATTTGGGAGCAGACCTAATTAACATTCAAAGATTTAGACACAAATACACTGTCCTTTAGACTTTGTAGAGATCAGTGACACAATCCAAATCAGGACTCACCTCACCTGTCTTTAAGGATGGATCACTGAAGCTACATGCTGTGCCCTCTCTCTACTAGCTCTGCAGTGAGGACAATGACTACGGTCCACATGAAGGTACTGCGTCTACATATCTGAATGATACTGAGGTCTGAAGAGCTGCAGCACACACTGCTCAGTGACATCATGGCTCACCTGGGTTTACTCCTGATCGGTCGTTAAAGACGAGTTCTGAAAGACAAATTCATTTTTAAGTTTGAGTTTAATAAAGTATGTCTTCTTTAAATAGCATTAATCATCTTAGCCTTGGACTGGAAGATGCCTGGACATGCAGCCAAACAATGCTGGAGTGCAAACGTGATTTGATGGATGACACTGATATAAAAACTAAATTCACAAAACACCTTCTAGCACTGAGAACAAGCACAACACAGCTAGTGACACCTAAACAGTATTACCTGAGTCCTTTTAGAGAAAGTAGAAAGAATCAGAGACTGATGTCTTACTGACTATAGACAGTGTTTCCCCTACCATTGTCTTGGAGGGGCGCTGCGCCCCCCCTGAAATTCAAGGTGTTTAAAAAAGATTTTTTTTTAATATAATTTTATTTATATATATATATAGCACCAAATTGCAACTAATCTATATCTACTGTCACTTTTCACATTGACCATGTGCTCTTTTATTAAATAAACTAAACGCTTTCTTTTTAAGTTGCACCGAACATCTTAAGTCGAAAAGACTCTGAATATTGGATTTTATTTACCGATCCTGGAAAATCTCACTACACAGGACCAAATGCATCGCTGAATCCCTCGTTGGTTAGAGTCTTTTAGTGGGATATGGGGAAGTAAAAAAAACATATCGAACAGCTTGTGTCTTCGCAAAACTTGGCATAGAAAAGAAACCGAATTCAAATGAATGGTGAATTACAATCACAACAAATGTCAACGATGCTGTGTTACCATCACAAGAGCATACGTTCAAACAGGAGAATCGAATGCTAAATGATAACTGCAGCTGCTCGTATGATGACAGGTGTAGTGCCGACCATGCACAATAGAGTGTTCAAAGGCCACTTGGTCTACGAGGCGAATTCTAGTATTGACTCGCGTACATTTAATTATTCTACGGAGCCCCCCTGATGACATTGGTGAGAAAAATATTAATACATGGCCACGTATTAATAATGTGTTCCCACGCATTAGTAATTCGTAGGAACACAATAACTAAATCCAGATAGTCTATAGAAACTGATGACTGAGTGACAACACTACAGATGTAGCACCTCATTTCAGACAGTTTGAAACGCGAGGGCCGTGGCCGGCAAGGGGTCTGCCCTCGCTCAAAGGAAAACCTCCAGCGTGACTTGAGACCGCCCCCTTGATCAATCAATCAATCAACGTTTATTTATATAGCCCAATATCACAAATGTTACATTTGTCTCAGTGGACTTCACAGTTTGTACAGAATATCAGTATGACAATACGACCCCCTCTGTCCTCAGACCCTCTGTCCTTAGACCCTCACATCGTACAAGGAAAAACTTCCAGAGAAAACCCAGTTTAAAGGGAAAAATGGGAGAAACCTCAGGGAGAGCAACAGAGGAGGGATCCCTCTCCCAGGACGGACAGACGTGCAATAGATGCCGTGTATAAATTGAAAAGATAATACATTTGCAACATAGGTAGTCCAAATGTTTGGAAATGCATGTGTGTATAATAGGAAGATGAATCCATGAGTATATCCATCCAGGACTTATGATCCAGGACCGCAGCCACGACTCAAGATCCAGGACTCGCAATCCATGACACAGGACCGCAGGATCATCCATGACTCCGGATCCCGGCGTATATAGACACCAAAAAGAAAGAAATTTGGGGAAGCTGGGTTAATCGGAACATGAGAGTACACGTATATACAGAGAGAAGGAAGAAGTAAGATGTCCCCCGACAAACTAAGCCTATATCAGCAAAACTAGGGGCTGAATCTAATCAGCCCTAACTATAAGCTTTATCAAAAAGGAAGGTCTTAAGCGCACTCTTAAAAACGGATAGGGTGTCTGCCGTCCGAACACAAACTGGAAGCTGATTCCACAAAAGTGGAGCTTGATAAGAAAAGGCTCTGGCTCCCATTGTACTTTTAGAGACTCTAGGAACAACCAACAACCCTGCATTCTTGGAACGCAATGCCCTAGTAGGACAGTAGGGTATAATGAGTTCTTTAAGGTAAGATGGCGCCTGCCCATTAAGGGCTTTGTAGGCCAGAAGAAGAATTTTAAATTCTATCCTGTGTTCTATAGGGAGCCAGTGTAAGGCAGCCAGAACAGGAGTAATGTGGTCCCTTTTCCTAACTCTGGTGAGTACACGAGCTGCAGCATTTTGAATCAGCTGAAGAGACTTGACTGACTTCTTGGTACACCCTGATAATAAGGAGTTACAATAATCCAGCCTTGAAGTAACAAATGCATGGACTAGTTTCTCTGCATCGTTTTGAGGCAAGATATGCCTGATTTTTGCAATGTTACGTAGATGGAAGTAGGCGGTCCTTGAAATTGATTTTATGTGGGCGTTAAAGGATAAATCCTGATCAAATATAACACCAAGATTCCTTACAGTCTCACTGGAGGCCAAATTAATGCCATCCATAGTTAATATATCTTTAGATAATTTGTTTCGTAGAGTCTTCGGGCCAAGTACAATAACTTCAGTTTTGGTCGTGTTTAACATCAAAAAATGTAAGGTCATCCACGTTTTTAAGTCCTTGAGGCAGTCTTGAATTTTATTTAGATGATTAATTTCATCAGGCTTGATTGATAAATATAGTTGAGTATCATCCGCATAACAATGAAAGTTTACAGAATGATTCCTTGTAATATTGCCTAACGGAAGCATATATAGGGTGAACAAAATAGGTCCAAGCACTGAGCCCTGTGGCACTCCATGGCTAACTTTGGTTTGCATGGAAGATTCATCGTTGACACGTACAAACTGAGAGCGTTCAGATAAATAGGACCTAAACCAGCCTAAAGCAGTTCCCTGTATGCCAACTTGATAAATACATTTAATTAAAATGAAGCCAGCTGCAATGGATCATGAACTCTGAAATAGTACGGTAGATTTTTGTCTGGTAGGCTACTACTGTATGGCGGATCTGTGTTAAGATCCATATGTCAAGGCTAGGATCATACTCTGTGCTAAATAAGAGACATGTAATCATTTAGGCTACAAAACATCACCATTTTTTATTTCACAAAATAATGTTTGTCAGTCCACAACTACTGTACAATAAACATCAGGAAGCCCGCCAGCTCCAAAAAACGAACGGGAGGAAATGCTCTTGATTTTTTATTCTAATTTAATCATCATCTTCACCACGATCATTTATGTTTATGTTCGCCGAATTGACATGAAATCACTGACACATATGAATATACTGTATTCAACTTCATTAAAACGTTATTAACGTGCCTAAACTCAGTAATTCACTAAAAATATTTATATTTTAATGGAGCCTCGTCGGCAGATCAGGGTCCCGAAGCGTAGCGGAGGGATCTTGAGTTTCCTCATTACAGAGCTCAATAATTATTGTGTGGCAACGCATTACTAATTCGTGGGAACATAATAACTCATTCGTGGTCACGCATTATAAATACGTGGCCACAATATTTTTCTCACCAATGTCACGGGGGGCTCCGCACTATTCTGCTTTCTATAAATAATAACAAAACATAAAACTAGAGCAGTCCATAAGCAAAACAAAACATTACAAAAACGGTATAATTATAATTCATAGTTATTCAGTTCATTTCAGTTAACTTAAAAGAATATCCAATTGGCAGACCAAACCATAAATAATTACCATAAGATAATGTGCCTAAATGGTAGGGTAGGGGATTCTATCTCTGCGGATTCAGAATCTAATCAGAAATTCTAATAATCGATTCACTTTTTTTTTTTTTAAACCACATTCTTCAGTCTTGCCGCAACGCTGTTTTCCATTTGTTCTACGGCATGGGCTCCGTAATGTCCCCCTAACATGGCAATTAGATTTTATGCAGCATCCAGGGAATCACACCAGGAAATCCTCTTCCCTCTGTCCGCTCTTCATGCCTCACAGGGTGGACTCCTGAGCTATTTTGAATCGCGAATCGAAACCCCATCCATCCATCTTCTCCCGCTTATCCGTGGTCGGGTCGCGGAGGTAGCAGTTCCAGCAGAGAGCCCCAAACTTTCTTTCCCCAGCTGGACGTGCCTGGAACACCTCAGGTGGCATCCTAACTAGGTGCCCGAACCACCTCAACTGGCTCCTTTCGACGCCAAGGATGAGCGGTTCAACTCCGAGTCCCTCCCGGATGACTGAACTTCTCACCTCATCCCTAAGGGAGACACCAGCCACCCTGCGGAGAAAACCCATCTCGGCCGCTTGAATCGAAACCCCCAGAAATCTAATCTAATCTTGAGATTTCCTGAATCGTGCACCCCTACTAAATGGCTCTTACAACAAGTTTTCTTCGATATTCATTTGGACAGGTAGTACTCAAGGTGTTGCTGAAAGTACTCACCAACAACGAGCTCAATGAAGAATTCTTGACGAGGCTGTAGCTTTGGAAAAACGCAGATGTAACTTCCACTGTCGATCACCTTCGTCTTCTTGATGACGATGGAGGCGTTTCCGTGCTTGAGTTCATTTTGGAAATGTGAGACTCGACCTTTGAACTGCTCACTCTGACCTGAATGACGATCATAATGAACAGCAGAATCGTACATGAAGACTTCGTGCTGAGTTCCTCCTCCCTGACCGACCTTCTTCCAGTCAAACAGTTTATCTTGGAGGTTTTCTCTGGTGCTGGGGGAGCAGGGTAAAATAACATCTGTCCCTTCTGTGGCGATCACTTCGATGACAGCTGGAAGATAGAAACATGTGTTACTCAGTGTTCACCTGCAGAGGACACACACACACACACACACACACACACACACACACACACACACACACACACACACACACACACACACACACACACACACACACACACACACACACACACACACACACACACACACACACACACTATTAAAACATCTCCTAGGGCCTGGGTTCAAATACAAAACATGCAAAATAACTTCTAAATAATATATGAGTATCGACAGAGGTGGGAAGTTAATAACAGCATTTACACAGGTACTTTTGAGGTACTTGTACTTCACTTGAGTATTTCCAGTTTATGCTACTGTGTACTTCTACTCCACTACATGTATTTAATACCTTTAGTTACTTCTCAGATGTGGATGAATGATGTGAAATCTAATCAAGTGTTAAATCAGACTTTAGTTCCACCTGGAGTAAATCCACCAGCTACCCTGCAGTATACAAAGTCATTCAAACTAGCTGCACCTTTACCAGCTTTGAGAACACTTTCATGATCAATCATTATAAAACATATCATATCTATTATTCTGAAATGGACCAATCAAACAATGACTACTTTGACTGTCTTTCACTATATTTTGATGAGAATACTTTTCTACTTTCACTTGAGGAACATTTTGAATGCAGGACTTTTAGTGTAACAGAGTATTCCTACACTCTGGTACTTCTACTTTTACTGTCGCTACTTTCACTAGATTTTGAAGCTCAAGACACCCCCCCCTGTCGGATGTGAGAGGATGCTGGCGCTGCCTGTTCACCGCTTCTCTGTTAACTGTTAACCTGGACAACCTCAAACCTCTTCAGCCTGCGACCAGACAATCAGCTTCCTCTTGACTGCCTTTTCTGTTTATTTTATTTTTTGTTGTTTGTGTTTTTTTTTGCTTGTCCTTGTTTGTCTACCCTCCCTCATACTGTAAAGTGTCTTTGAGTTCCAGAAAAGCACTATATAAATATAATTTATTATTATTAATACTTTTCTACTTTTACTTAAGGAACATTTTGAATGAAGGACTTTTACTATAACAGAGTATTCATACACTAGTATTCATAGTACTTCTACTTTTACTCAATCAAGAGATCTGAGTACTTCTGCTTTTACTCAAGTACAAGATCTGAGTACTTCTACTTTTACTCAAGAACAAGATCTGAGTACTTCTACTTTTACTCAAGTACAAGATCTGAGTACTTCTACTTTTACTCAAGTACAAGACCTGAGTACTTCTACTTTTACTCAAGTACAAGATCTGAGTACTTCTACTTTACTCAAGTACAAGATCTGAGTACTTCTACTTTTACTCAAGTACAAGACCTGAGTACTTCTACTTTTACTCAAGTACAAGACCTGAGTACTTCTACTTTTACTCTAGTACAAGATCTGAGTACTTCTACTTTACTCAAGTACAAGACCTGAGTACTTCTACTTTTACTCAAGTACAAGATCTGAGTACTTCTACTTTTACTCAAGTACAAGATCTGAGTACTTCTACTTTACTCAAGTACAAGATCTGAGTACTTCTCCAAAAATAGGTGATTCAAAAGGCTCTTAGAAACTGGACTTGAATTAAAGAAATGCCACAAAAAAAAGCTACAACTACAACGAGTAATTATTCATAAATATGTATCGATAATCATTAATAAATACTGATTTTATAATGCAGCATTACGTCCCTCCATTAATCACAGTAGTGAAGAAAAGCAGGGTCGCAGCTGCTGCTGTTTTTAACATGAAGAGATCGAAACTAAAAACCTGCAGTAACTTCTTTCAAATCCATGTTTATAACACAGACACATGAAGCTGTATATAAAGTCATCACAGCTCCTCTATACAATAAAACCAAGCCTGACATTTAGATTAAATCACTTTAACAGCACTTTTCTACTTCAGTAATGAAAACAAGAAGTTATGCCCTGCTGAAGAAAACAGCATAGACCAGCATGAAAGTCATGAAAAAACTAAAGAGGGGCTTCCAAATCCGGCAGCCACAACACATGCACTGCCGGATATGGAAGTCCATCTTTAGTTTTTCACCTGCTGGGCCCAGAGTAAAATGCTTTGGTGAGCACAATCTAGAGGGGAACAACCGTTTTGGTGATGGTGTGACTCTCCTGGACAAAGTTGCAGGGGGGTGCCATATCTGGCAGGAGAAATACCTGCTCTGCTGAACATGCTATGTAGAGAACAGTGCAGATCTTCCCTATTGACACCAGGATTAACCTAGTCTAAAATGAGGAGCATTAATAGTGTGATATAGGCACAGATATAAGATCAATAATACACTTTATTTTAGGGCACCTTTCAAAACATTCAATGTCACTTTAAAATAAAAAATAAAATATGAGTGGCATTACAATACAAACATGTGTTGAGTAGGAAATCAGAGGAAAATTACATTCAAAGGAGCAATTAAAGTGAGTGAATCCAGTTTGAACACATTCTCTTTTAGGCTTGCTTGAAAATAACAGTGTCCGACATTATCATGTTTTATCATTGCTTACTATTCGTGGTTATCAAGTATCAGACACTTAAACAACAGAGAAGGTTTTAAGAAATAGGACTATACTGACGAATGACATATTATCCTTTCATTGTCTGTTCTGTAGGAAGGAGGAACATAGCAGAGTGTGACTACACTTAAAAACGGAAGTTTGTTCCAATACGAAGATTGTGTCCATAAAACGAGCCACCTTGCAATTGTATGCACATTATTTATTCAGCCGTTTGATGTTTAATCTGATGGGAAATATATAATTCAAAGGGAGAAAAAAGCTTAGAAAACTAGGAGAACGCTGAATACACGCGATGACGTCCCCTTTGTGAGTCGTCCCCACGAACAGGGCTTCAATCTACGGCATACCTTCAACCTACGGCACAACACCGGTGTTACCGAATAAAATGTGGGACGAACAACTGGTGATATTCTATAACGGTAGAGGCAGATGTATCTTTGTCAAATAACCAGGAAATACACATTTCGATCGCTTCTTCTCTCGTTTACATTCATGTTTTGGTATATTTGGTTCCATAGGAACACTTTCATGCACATTCAGTACCAGTGTGTGAGGTTGTGGTTGCGATGCCGATATGCGGACGCGTGCAGCGAGGACTACAAAAAGACACATGAGGTGACTGGGGATGCGCGTTCAAAACATTGCAAGCTTGAATAAATCATTTAACCATTTTTGCCAGACTTATTACTGAATACCGTTCTTAATGTTCTTAATTCTTAAAGGTGTTCCCCAAGGTTCAGTACTCGGCCCCCTCCTCTTCATCATCTACATCCTCCCCCTTGGTCAGATTCTCCGCCATCACAACCTGGACTTTCACTGCTATGCTGACGACACACAGATCTACCTCAGCACCAAATCCCCCCACAACCCCCCTCTCACACACATCGAATCCTGTCTGACTGCAATAAAATCCTGGATGCAACACAACTTCCTCAAACTCAACAGCAATAAAACTGAACTCCTCCTCATCGGCTCCAAATCCACCCTCAGCAAAACCCCCAACCTGACACTCACCATCGATGGCACCCCTGTTTCCCCCTCCACCCAGGCACGAAACCTTGGCGTTATATTCGACCCCACCCTCTCCCTCGAACCCCACATCCGCCAAGTTGTAAAAACCTCATTTTTCCACCTCCGCAATATCGCCAAACTCCGTCCCTCTCTCACCCGCCCCGCAGCTGAGCGACTCATCCACGCCTTCATCTCCTCCCGCCTTGACTATTGCAACTCACTCCTCTTCGGCATCAGCACTACATCCCTCAACAGACTCCAGCGTGTCCAGAACGCAGCCGCCAGACTCCTCACCCACACCAAATCATGTCATCACATCACCCCGGTCCTCAAAGAACTCCACTGGCTCCCCGTCTCACACCGCATTCACTACAAACTCCTGGTCCTCACCTATAAAGCCCTCCACCATCTGGCCCCCCCCTACCTCACTGACCTCCTCATCCTCTACCAACCACCCCAGTCCCTCAGATCCACCTCAGCCGGTTTGCTCTCAATCCCCAAGGCCAAACTCCGGAGCTTCGGGGACAGAGCCTTCTCTGTGGCAGCCCCGAAGCTCTGGAGCTCCCTCCCCCAAGACCTCCGTGAGTCTGAGTCCCTCACCCTGTTCCAGTCCCGTCTCAAAACCCACCTCTTCAACTCTGCTTATCCTTAAACCCGCCCCTCCCCCCTCTGAACCAACATCCTCCTGACTGCTTTTGTTTTGTTTTTGTTCTTGTTTTGTTTGTCGACCTTACTCGTAATGTAAAGTGTCTTTGGGTCTACAAAAGCGCAATATAAATCCCATTTATTATTATTATTAATGTGATACCAAGTCCATCTGAGACCCGTGTACACCTTCAGACAGCCTCCAAGTGAAGCACACGTTGTTTACTCACAGTTTGAAAGCAGCGTGGAGAAGTCTTCAGCTGTGGAGCTGTGATTCGCCCAGGATCAACTGTGATACGACTTCGGTGGCTTGTTCTTCTTGTCAGTCTTATATTTGTATCATATATCGTTAATATGATGTCGAGTTGATTTGAGACCCGTTTATACTGTCATACCGTCTGTTAGTGAAACATACAGTCTGTCTGAGTTTTTTACACCCATCTCCAACGCAACGTGGAGCTGTGGTAAACAGTGATCCGCTCAGATTAAACTGTGATACAAGTTCTGTGGCTATCAACCAGCGATCATGTTTAATATTAAAGACTACACACATGTATCCCTTATAAAAAGGTATTCTGCACTCTGCCACACTTATCCAGATACAATGTGACTGTTTACTCGTTTTGCAAAGATAGAAGCAGAAATGTCATTGCTACATTTGCAGTGATATTTAGAATTGAAAATGCTGCTTGGTCGTTAATTTTGTTCTCGGCAAACAATAATATGAATCCTCTATTCAAAAATATTATTCAGTGTCCATCGACATGAAAATAACAACAAAGTTCATGCTGGACTCAAACCCGAGTCCCAATAGCAAAAATCCCTCGTGCCATGCGCGTTATGAGTGAGCCACGGATCAATACAATATATCTTATCACCACAGGTTATTTTCTCACATTTACATTGTTAAAAGAGTCAGAATTCAACCCGACCATTTTTTATAATGTGAGCGAATGTATGTACACTTTAAGATATATTTATAATATAAATATTACAGTAGGCATTTGATTTGAAATAGTATATACTGACTGAGCATCATTAAGACCCACCGAGATCAGATATCCTAGTTTATCAGCCTGCGAGCCTACATTATGTTGTGATTAGTGGTCATATTACGTATTATGTATTCTAGTGCACACATTAAGTTCACATATGCAAATCAGGCCATGTGATTCGTTCGCCATAGAAGTCGTATCACAAGTTATCCTGGGCGAATCACAGCTCCACAGCTGAAGACTTATCCCCACGCTGCTTTCAAACTGTGAGTAAACAACGTGTGCTTCACTTGGAGGCTGTCTGGAGGTGTACACGGGACTCAGATGGACTTCGTATCACATTAAGAATGATATTCAGTAATAAGTCTGGCAAAAATAAATGGTTTAAATTATTTATTCAAGCTTGCAATGTTTTGAACGCGCATCCCCCGTCACCTCATGTGTCTTTCTGAAGTCCTCGCTGTACGCGTCCGCATATCGGTATCTTAACCACAACCTCACACACTGGTACTGAATGTGCATCAAAGTGTTCCTATCCAGCCAAATATAGCAAAAGATTAACGTAAACGACAGAAGAATCGATCGAAATGTGTATTTCCTGGTTATTCGACAAAGGCAACGCCCCTGATACATCTGCCTCTACCGTTAAAGAATATCACCAGTTGTTCGGCCCACATCTTATTCGGTAACACCGTCGCCCCGGTTAAGAAACGCTGCTATAGACTACGGATTGCATCCATGAAATATTGTATAGGTTTACTCTGCATATTGAGAAATCTATCTTCGACCGGTAGCTATATTGCGCAATAAACGGGAGATTGGGCAATCTCCCCCCCCACCTAAACTATGTTAGAACTGGTTTATAAATGATTCTTAATGATTAATAAAGTGTTTACAACCTAATTCATAACCTAATTATAAACCCTTTATGAATCCTTTATAAGGTAGTCTTATTGTAAAGTGGTACCCATTAGCTTTAGCATAGCAAAGCAGTTGAGAGCAGATTCTTACCGTGCTCCTGTCCCAGTGTAACTCCAGATGTCAGCAGGAAGAGAAACTGAAGACTGACCTCAAACATGTTTTCCCTCTGGAACAACAAGTTAAATGTCAGAAATATGCAGTACTCTGTGTCTGTGTCCTCTTGTTTTCTCCTGTGACTCGCTACTGCGGTCAAGCCAGCCGTCTTTCACTTTTGCGTGGTCAAACCAGCCGCCCCTGTATTTTGAGTGCGCGATTAGTTACAGGTTTACGGTAATGCATTAAAACAACCCCGGGAAGCTGTTGTAATTGACTGAAGTGACTTTCGAATACATTTTCGAATACATAAGTACATACATACATAAGTAGTTTATGAAACTGCCAGTTTTGTACTTAGTACTTCTTAGACTACTTGCAAACATAATATGAAGTACTTTTACTGTGTACTTTTCAGTAATTTGAGTTTCAAAGTCCCCCCCAGAGAACAAGAATGAGCATTTTTGTCTAACTTTGGTGTGGGATAAAAAGCATTTCTTCCATAAGTAGTTTATAAAACTGCCAGTTTTGTACTTAGTACTTCTTAGACTACTTGCAAACATAATATGAAGTACTTTTACTGTGTACTTTTTCAGTAATTTGAGTTTCAAAGCCCCCCCCAGAGAACAAGAATGAGCATTTTTGTCTAACTTTGGTGTGGGATAAAAAGCATTTCTTCCATAAGTAGTTTATGAAACTGCCAGTTTTGTACTTAGTACTTCTTAGACTACTTGCAAACATAATATGAAGTACTTTTATTGTGTACTTTTCAGTAATTTGAGTTTCAAAGCCCCCCCCAGAGAACAAGAATGAGCATTTTTGTCTAACTTTGGTGTGGGATAAAAAGCATTTCTTCCATAAGTAGTTTATAAAACTGCCAGTTTTGTACTTAGTACTTCTTAGACTACTTGCAAACATAATATGAAGTACTTTTACTGTGTACTTTTCAGTAATTTGAGTTTCAAAGTCCCCCCCAGAGAACAAGAATGAGCATTTTTGTCTAACTTTGGTGTGGGATAAAAAGCATTTCTTCCATAAGTAGTTTATGAAACTGCCAGTTTTGTACTTAGTACTTCTTAGAGTACTTGCAAACATAATATGAAGTACTTTTACTGTGTACTTTTCAGTAATTTGAGTTTCAAAGTCCCCCCCAGAGAACAAGAATGAGCATTTTTGTCTAACTTTGGTGTGGGATAAAAAGCATTTCTTCCATAAGTAGTTTATGAAACTGCCAGTTTTGTACTTAGTACTTCTTAGACTACTTGCAAACATAATATGAAGTACTTTTACTGTGTACTTTTCAGTAATTTGAGTTTCAAAGTCCCCCCCAGAGAACAAGAATGAGCATTTTTGTCTAACTTTGGTGTGGGATAAAAAGCATTTCTTCCTTAAGTAGTTTATGAAACTGCCAGTTTTGTACTTAGTACTTCTTAGACTACTTGCAAACATAATATGAAGTACTTTTACTGTGTACTTTTTCAGTAATCCAATGGCAAAGTCACTCCTAGAGAATGTAATATTTCCACCACCATGTTTGACTGCTGGTTTGATTCACTTTTATCGTTCTTTCCTTAAGATAAGATAAAATAATACTTTATTCATCCAGAAGGAAATTGTTGTGCCAGAGTAGCAAAATACAATAAACTCAGCAGCACAACAGCAACACTGTCACCGGTCTGTAGTCACTGTGTGTGCGTGGATGTATCTTCTTCGGCACAGGAACCAGGCATGTTGTCTTTTCATCTCCTTACACATACCAATCTGTTAATGCCACATATTAAGAGGTGGAATGTAACTAAGAAAGTTAACTGAAGTTCTGTAATTAAGTAAAGTTTTGAAGTACTTGTACTTCACTGTAATTTCCATTTTATGCTACTTTATTAATAAATAAATTCTACTCCACTATATTTTCCAGGCAAATATGGTAGTTTTTACTCCACTAAATGTATTTGTTAACTTTAACTTCTATGTAGTTTGACGATTAATATTATTAATATAAAATAAAAATAAACGAATAATATGATGTATGGTTATAGATTAAGCGACCCAACAGTATATACTACTGTAATTATAATGATTCCCACCTTTTCCCGCTGCAACATTAAAGATGAACACATTAAGGCATCAATAATTATAATCCAGTAATATATATTATTCTTAAATGGGCCATTCTGCACTACTGTTTCTCTAAGTACATTTTGATGCCAAGTCTTGTACTTTTATTTAAGGAAGGTTTTGAATGCATAACTTTTACTGGTTGAGTTCAAATTGAAGTTTGTGTTTGAAGATGGGACCGGCCATCAAGAGCAAGGGCGTTATGGCTGTTGTGATCCCATGTTATACCCATTTTACATGTTTTAAATAAACTTATGAATACATTAACAATTAACATATGCATCTTTATAAATATACCATGTTATGCAATCATTACTTATGTTTTATTTATGGTTATTTCATTCCATGTTAGATGTTTATAATCATTTACTGGTCCATGCCGCTTTTGTGCTTTTTTTTTTAACCTACATAAATCCTCTCCCTCTTCACGTGAGTAGTGTTTGTTATTGTGATAGACTCCTATCTTTCCCACCAATCAGCAAGTGCATTGTCACAGAACCCGCCTATTCACCTCACAGCCACGCATTATGACCATGTAATGAGCCATTTTGGCAGTGACGACTTCGAAGTTGCGTTCATTTCTTTCCAGCATATATTTCTTCACCGTGCAATTTGAAATTCATGATGACCCATCGTCAAGGGTAAGTATATTTTTCCCTACCAAAGTTAACGGACTAGCATATATCATTTGTATAGGCTTTCTTTACTTTGGAAATAGCAACTTCTATAAATTGAAAAGAAGTTACTTAAGCTATTTCATAGTGAATCCAATTGTTTGGCTATGTTATTTCAGGTGTGTTATGTTTTGTCTTGTGTTATATATAGACATAGATTTGGCCCATATGTTTTTATAAGACGTGAAAAGGCTAGTTAGTTTTGGCTAGTTTCTAGGTTACCTTAACGTGGTGCGGATGCCTACATCGGCCATGAACAGCGACAAGTATCAACCGATATGGTTTGCTAAACTATTATGTCTTGCTTGGGATAAATAAAATAAAAAGTCGAACTATCATAATTTTTTGTTTCTGCAGTGCGAGGATAGCTGTATTAGCACACGGACCGCAGACGCGCGCACGCAGTTCAGTTACTGCAGTCCCGAGTACCGAAAACGGTTGCAGCCATTAATCAATATCATGTACAAAGATATCATGGTTGTATAATAAGACCCTATGGATGTATAATAAAAAAGTATTGTTAATATACATCCATGATAGCATCCATGATATATATATAATCATAGATACCGCGTTAGCGATTTGACGTTAATCTTCGTGTCCGCCATTGGAGAGCTCAACTTCTGTTATTGAAGAAATCCAGAGATGCAGACTTCTCTACAAAGTCGACTGTAACTCGCTTAATTATAAACCTATTTTCATGACATTCGGTTATAAACGTGAAAAACTGAACATGTTACTGGTTACTTATAGGAATTAAAATTCAGTTACTGAATTATATAAATATATATTTTTTTTTAATTCATATATTGTGTTTTAGTATTGTATTATATGATTGCATTGTATACTGTGTTGTTATTCAAAATATATAACATGTATACATGACTACATAGGCCTACAATGTAGTGAGTCAAGTGTTTGAGGCCAATGTTCAGTGTAGTCATATGTAAACAGAAAATAATTGCGCTCGAGATCTTTATATCTTTTCTACAGTATTCTTGATCTTTATACATCATGATATGTATCATTTTTGTAACTTTGAGTATTTTATTTCTTTACAGATCGTTTACTTTTTCAACTTTTGGGAGGGTAAGTATTACTTCTTTTTGCACATGTATTGATAGCTTAGACAAATCTTTAAATAAAACAAACAATTTAACGTTTTCCTCCTTGTTTGAATAGTCCAGAAAATTGGTAAAGCGTGCAACGGACATTCTGTCATGCATCCAGAGGCTGCAAGACAAGACAAAAGGGCCCCTGGCAGAAAAAAGCGCGTATCCAGAAGAGAGTTTCTGGGGAATTGTCTGCAAGGACTTAGGAATCACGAACATCCCAAGTAATAGGATTAGAATTAAAAATGCCTACCTTCAACATCAACAGGTAATCATAAAATATATATTTTTTTATGTTTATTCCATTATTTTGAATTTTGTTTGCTTTCGTAATATTTTTTAATCTCCTTAAAAATGTATGAAATGTACTATGATTATAATTGAAGAAAATATTCAATGCTCATACTATGATATCAGCATTATCTATTACTCTTAACCTGTTTTGCTTATGGGGTGTGGGAATACAGGGCAGTGTGCAAGCGGAAGTCGACAAACCAGACACGTCGATTGTGGTGCCACAAGATGGAACTGAGTTGGACTCAGCCAGCTGTGGACCCAATCCTGAAGACATGCCAGATGTGAGCCCTGAAAAATCCAAAAATGACACAAACTCAGACTCAGCAAGCTGTGAGCCCCTGCTGGAAGTCCGCCAAGACACAGATAACAGTCTTTCATCACCAAATGACATTGAATCATCATCTGTGGATGACAGCCAAGAGGTAAACTTAGATTATTTAAAAAAAAGCTTTGGAAGTACGTCAGTTTAAGTGGGTTAGAATGAATTCTTAAAAAGTTAAATAGCTATTCATTTTTACATCTAAATAGTTAGATTCCCAGCTTTCAAATGTGTTAAACATTTATATTTTTTAACAACAACTATTTTGGGAGTATTGTGAATGACATTTGCTATTTCTAAGGGATGTCCTTTTACAGAAAAAAAACATCTTCTTATCCTTACATTGTATGATGAAATTTGCAATATGCAGTTCAAGTTTGGATTTGGCAATTGGATATACTTGAATGCATATTCATGCATACCAGCTTCTAATCTACCTTTCTTACAACTTGTGTTTGCAGAAAACCAGCAGTGCCTGCAGTAGTAGCAGTACCACATCATCTACAAAGGACGAAGACAAGCAGAAATACTTCACCCACAAATTGCCTGAGCAACCCTGTTTTTTTTTCCTTCCACACAAGGAATGGAGAAAACTCAGAAAGACCCAACAAAAACGGCAGTTCAAAAGTTTGCATTGGACAAATGTGATTGCAAAAGGTATCCGAAGTGTCCATCCATACTGTAGTTTTGGTTTCAAGAGGCACAGTGTGAAAATGATAGGCTCTATGACAAAAAAGCCACTGTTTACCTGCACTGGGTACTGCCGTTTTGATGACTGTCAGGTTCAAGTAAATGTGAAAGTGGAAAGTGAGTCGTCCCTCAAGGCTGTTGTCTGCTTCCAGGGGGGCATTGTGCGGCACAGCCTTCAACAGCTGAGAAGGAGGCCAATTAGAGCTGAAGAAAGGCAGCTGATAGCAGACACTCTTAGCTCTAAACTCCCAAGAAGTGTACATTTACAAAGCTTGAACAAGTTGGAGGAGACTGTTCTGCAATCTGGTTGCAGAGATGAGGTGCCGAGAACTGGAGTCTTAAAGAGTATATCTTGGGGTGAAAGGGAAAAGCAGAGGAGGCACGAAAATGAGATGGTGAGTCTGCAACTTATGTCTGAGGATGTTCAAGACAAAGATGACCAGTGGATTCAGAAGGTAATCCTGCAGCCAAAAGGTGTCATGCTTTGGTCTAAGAGAACAATTAGGTTATTCCATGACAGATCGAAGGAGGACATTGTCTACCTAGATGCCACAGGTAGCATTGTTAAAAAGGCAAAAGGGGAGAGCACACCTTTTTATATCTATGAACTTGTGGTCAGAAATCCAGTAAAAGGATGCTCCCCTGTCCCCGTTGCCACATATGTTACCTGTGAACACACCACAGCATCGATAACATACTTTCTTGGCTCTTTCATCACAGACTGTGTCAAACAACATGGGCCAAAAATTCGCAGAAGACCAGTTATGTTCCTTTGTGATGGCTCTGTAGTTTTGATGCAGGCAATGGCTCATAATCTATGTGGCCTTAGTCTCAATGAACTACTATCACAATATTATCACATTGTGACGGGACAAGGAAAGGAGCATGCACTTGCACTTACTATCCTACATAGATGCCTGAGCCATGTCATGAAAAACGCAAAGGACCTCTGCAAAAAACAGTGAGTGATGTCTTCAACTGAATATGATTTAGTTATATTTTAGTTTAGAGTATAGTGGCATTGTAATAATATTAATTCTGTAAATTTTTCCTGACAGTGCCGCGAAACACTATCGTCTGTGCATGCATGTCTTCGGGCTGATGACCCAGGCCACTACTCTAAAAGAACTGGATCAATTAGTAGTTAGTGCCACCGTGCTGCTGGCAAGTCCATGCAGTGGGGAAAATGTTGAGAAACATTTTAAAGACCTTCAGACGCTTTTGACAGCAGTTGCCCAGCCAGTCATTGATGACTCAGGCATTGCTGAGGAAGACTTTGTGGTAGGTAATCCTTTGTAGAATTGTAAAATAGAATTGTATAATGGATTAGTTGTAAACTATTAAATTAATCGCCAACTATTTCAAAAATCAGTTTGAGTAATTTCTTAAGAAAAAGTAAATATTGTCTAAAAGTAAATATTCTCTGATTCCAGCTTCTTAAATGTGAATATTTTATGCTATATTTACTCCTTTATGACAGTAAATTGAATATCTTTGAGTTGTGGACAAAACAAGACATTTGAGTACCGTCATGTTGGACTTTGGGAAACACTGATTTTCTGAGATTTTATAGACCAAACAACTAATCGATTAATCAAGAAAATTATCGACAAATTAATTGACAATGAAAATAATTGTTATTTGCAGACCTAATGTTTATGTGTTTTTCTGGGTGCTTTGAGTATTTCCCTTTTGTGAGTTATGCCTAAATAGGTATAAGCTGCATGGACTTTTTTCCTTTGTAGAAATGTTCAGCAGATATTAATTTATTATAACTGCAGTCCATGAAAATACAAAATACACAATTACATGGACCAAAGAATTATAATATTGTAAGTAACATCTGGTTTAGTACTCAAAAATGCACCAAAATACAAAACAATTACATGAACGTGATTATGTGTCTTACAGAATGATTTGGGCCCAACACCGTTTGACTACCACTTTAAGGATGTCATCCAGCTGGCATCATTGGATAAAGTTGGAGAGCCAAATGAGTACTTTTGCCCAAACTTTATCCCCAAGCTGCTCAAGTACTTTCTGCCTCAGGCTGCTCTGTGGTCAAGACTACTACTGGGTTAGTTAACTTCCTCTTCTTCATGTATGTATAATTTTAAGCTTGTTTTTCCTATTATTAAAGTTAGATGCTTCTATGGCAGGTGACCTTGGACGTCATGGAAGAGGTCCCTTTTATGAAAAGCTGTCAAAGAGGTTCAAGAGAGTTGCCCAGAAATCAACACAGGTAAACTTGAACAAAAAAACATAATTACAGCTAACCACAACTTTATGACATGGCTGATATCCATACAGTTGTAGGCACAATAATTCACCAAAGACCTGTTATCTAACAGAACTACACTAAAGACAACATGACCCAGGGGATTATGGAGAAGAGCCAGTGGGATCTTAAAAAGATTCGCTTTCAGCAGAAGAGGCTCACAAGACTGGATGACTTTGTGCACACATACAAGGTCATGCACAACGCACTGTTGAGAGAATACCAAGACTCTCTGAAGACAAAGAACAAGGTATGATATTTTGGCAAAGTCTTTACTTATTGTAATTGCCTTTCTCTGTCATCGCTGTCCTTGTTTGAGGGATCATAATGTGATCAAACGAATAACTTTGATCAAAGTTTTATATTTTCAGTTATGTCACTTTGAACATGTTTTTGCAGAAATTGACACTACATACGTGTAACATAGTAGCTGATGTGAAAGTATATATTAATTTCTTTGTATGGCAGAATTACTTTAAATTAGTTGTAGCTGATTGACTCCCAGAACTGATCTGTTGTTAAAATGTAACAATGAAAAAGCATCTGTTATGTTTGTTTCGTTTACATACCTTTAATATGTTATCCATTTTTACAATTATATGCATGGACTGAACATATTAAAATAACTTTTTGTTAATGCAAATTACATCCCATTACAGGTCAGAATCACTTGCAGGACTAAGACATAACCTCAGGTTTAAGCACCAAATATATTATTGAAAACATCAACTAACCATAGGTGATGAAATTGCCATCACATAGTTGTCTAGTTTTGCTACATATCCACTAATCTGTGCCAATTTATACAGAATGCAATTGAAAATGTTGTGGAAATATTGTCTTCCATTTATAGTAACTACACCTATTGCTCTCTGTTTATTATAATTAAGACCCACAGGGTAGATGTGGAACGGTGGAAACAGAGGAAACAGAGGAGGAGAGGTGTATATGTTACACCAATCACAAAGCCTTTTGATTTCAAGGAATCTAAAGCAAAGAAGGTAAAGGAAAGGTTACTTCATTGATCACCATTTTTTAAAAGTGATGCTATGTGTTTATATAATACAGATAATATAAAATGTTGACGTCAAGTACATTTGGGATTATCAGGTTATGAAGAAGATTCTCAACCCATCTCTGTCCACGTCCAACCTCAAAGAGGCACAGGAAAAACACAGAGACAGCTTTCCACAGCACACACCATCTCAGGTTAGTGCCTAACATTTTGCTGCATTTATTTTTAAATGTCCTTGATTGTAAAGGATGACAGAATGGCTTTTTTCATTCTACTAGAAAGAACAAAGAATTAGAGTTCTTCTTTAAGAAGATCTCATGATGATCTTATGACATTTTGTTGATGTATCTTGTAACTTTTCCATTTGTAACATTTCTTGTCTCCAACTTTTGTGTTTCCCATGACATGCTATCCCTCCCATCTCATTCTGAGGAACATGGACAAATAGTGAAATAGCTCATGTACATGTTTTATAATGGGGTGATGTTTGTATTTCATGGAATTATCTGTATTACATTGTTCACAGCTCAAGTCCCCCCACCAGTCAACATCAGTCATCACTGATGCACATGAACAGAAGCCCTCTCCAGAACATGTGACATCACAGGTCAATTTTCTTAACAAAGCATTATAAAACCTGTACTGTGGATAAAAAAATAAATATATTTTAGGAATAACGTATTTTGTAGATTATTAACATTAATCCAGGGATGATACTACAATTAGACTGCATCATTTTTAATATACTGACATTGTACTTAGAGTAGATGCCATTCTGCCTTTATGTGTACAGTGTGATACCGAAGGAACTGACTTGTCCAGTGTCAGTGTAGTGGAAGATGCACCACCCCTGCTGTTTTCAAGTGAAAATGTGAATCTGGATTCATCAGCAGGAAGAAGCATGCACCAAGTCAAGACGTTGTCAGTTGAACTGTCTGAAACTGTCAAAGTATGTGTATGGAAGGCAGATCTCACAACATTCGTAGTTGATGGTGTTGTCAATGCAGCCAATAAGAACCTGCAGCATTACACAGTATTACATATAAATGTTTGAATGTATTCTGAATCACTTTGTTTACTGGTCATAACTTAATATGTCTGTTTTAGAATATACGATTTTACAGTTAATATGTTTAAACTTAAAATTTCCCTTTTTTCTGAATATTAATTATGTAGAGTTTTGTATAATTTATCATAAATATAGTAAGACTGATTTTTTTTTACTTAAACAGTTGTTAATTTGTTTCTGCAGCTGACATCAATGTGGAAAAGGAAGGACACTGAAGTTGTAGTTGCTGTGCTCCCCTCCCATATTAGAGGGAACAATTTATTGATCCACCTCAGTGAGCTACGCACTCTGAGACCTCACCAGTGGCTAACAGGCGAGGTATTTTGTGGTTAAAACAATATTACCCACAGTAAAAAAAAAAAAGTTTAGTATGTAATTGTATTATATATTTTATTAGTGTTTAATCCGCTGTATTTTTTTTCTGTCTTCATCTCAATTATCGGATTTAGGTTATTGAGGGCCTATTCCATCTGTATGCCAGCCAGTTCAACACTGGAAACACAATTTACATACTCAATCATTACACAGCAGGTATGATACTTTTTGGACAACGAACCGAGCTCAGTCGGCACGGCTTGCCAAAGGTAATGTGTATTTTCATGCCTTTTACCTATCCACACCTTGTAGAGACAAAATTTGGCTGTGAAATGGCTTACTTGCATGTGTACATTTTGTGTTATAGTACTTTGGGTTTTCTATTTTGTAATTTAATATACAAATTGAAACACCATGATTTATTTTTAATAAAATAAGGCATCATATTCCTAGGAAAACTTAAAAAAAAGTATTTTTATTGCTGTTATAGATCAACTTTAATGATTATCAAGCCGTGATCGCCTTTGTAAATATTGAAAGAACACACTGGAAGTTGCTGGTTAGTGATTGTTTTCATTCAGAAATCCCTTTCATTTAAATATGTATATATGTTTGATGCTGTTTTGAAATAACATCACTTTTTTTTTTAGTACTTATTTCCCGCCATAACATCAGTATTTTTGGTGGATCCAGCGGCAAATTCCAAAGAGAAAGCAGACTCGGAAAATGCTGCGAAAAGAGTACGGTAAGTCAGCAAATTAGATATAAAGTGATCTTAGAATTATATTTAGTGCTTTGTGTTTAAGTAAACATGTACAAGTATGTTAACAGAAGTTCCCAAACCCACACCACTGAAGCATTTATTTTGTGCTTGGTGGTCTCAGCTGTTTTTTAAATGATATTTCCTTATCCCGCCCTTAGTATCTGTGTACACAATTGTAAATGAAGTAGCTCAGTAAGCAAGGTAACCTACAATATTTTCCAGTGTCCATACTGTTCGGATGGAGTGTTTTTATTTTACACAATATTTAAAGATTTTTATTCTACATGTGTCTGTTGGGAGTTACATTAGAGACTATTCCACAATGTGTTTTACAAAGGGAATACTTCAAGATGAGGAGGACCTGCTATGGCAAGGAGGACTGGGGGACTGTCAAATGGAGAGGAGCAACCATGCACCATCCAGTTCAACGTGATGGCAGTAGCTGTGGGGTCATTGTTACCATGGTAACGTAGTTTTTTACTTTAACTACTATATGTAATATTTATGCTTCTGCTACATATTCTTATATTTATTTCAGTGTCTTGATTATTATACAAGTTTAAAGTATAAAATAGTCAATGATGTTAAAAAATAAGTCATTAGTTTCTGAATTATCAATTTTCAGTTTATTTTTTAGGGGAATTGTGTAAAACTGATGAGAGGGCTGGTTGTTGACACAGCCCATGTAGTTTGTCATGTACATTCTTCAAGTTGTGTTAATTACCTCATTACAACTATTAGTTATTAATAGTTTGATCATTTTTATTGAAATATCAATTCAATTTTGGAATTTTACTGGCAAAAACAATGTAGCGCAGATGACAAGTGTGATTCTGTGTGTTGGTGTGTAGATGGCAAGAGCAGTGATGGAGGCCTTTCCTGCATTACCAGTTATGTCCTTTGGGACATCCAAAAAGGAGATGGCTTGTGAGAAGAGAAAGTTTGCACTTTCAATACTCAATGGTTCAGGTTTGTAAGTCATTTGTCCTGCTTTACGTTATGGTTCTTAGTTAGTTGTTATGGAAATGATGAACTTCTATTAATCCAATGCAATCAAACAAATCTACAATAACTACAGCCTGTAAAATTGCCTTTGAGTCCACACACTACTGCATTTATAGCCGACAGCATCATTGATTTTAAGCACAGGGCCCAAACCAAATATTCCATACATATCTCAGTTGAACCCATAACTTATATTTCTCTCACACACACTCCATTGAGACATTAACAGTTGAAGAATAACTTTTTTTCCTGCTGCAATAAGGAATGTAAATACTGACACTTAAACTGTCACGGTTTGTGTCAGGAGAGCAGGGAAGAGGAAACGAATACCGATTTTACCAGGCATCCAGGAACAGTTTATAGGTGGTTTATTGAAAAAAAACAGAAGCTTACAGGCAGAGCGGCAGGAGGCATGGGTGAAATATGGAACACAAAACAGGGCTTAGAGTGAAACAGTGACAAATATAAATTGCTGCATTTTTAAATTTGTTGCATACAGGTCATTGCCTAGTAATGTTTAGAATATTACGGATTGTTTATGTATGTCTGCTTATATGTTGTTCTGTTCACACTGTGTACATAGTCTTCTTTTTAAAACATCCATCCTTAAAAACATATTAAACCTGTGTTGATGATCCCATTCATGATCCATTTAGAGTTCATAAGCTATAATTTACAGCTGAACAGCTGCATAGAATTTGACTGCACTTCTGCTGCCAATAAACTGTTAACTGTATACATATACAGTATGTCTAAATAACATATTTTCTTTCCTGCAGTGTTTAACATGGAGAACAACTGTGCAATGTGCTCTGCCTCAAAGCCCCCAGGATCTGGGCCTCCCACTACAGATTGGGTGAGTGTTTGTCGTAGTGTAGTTATAATAGTGCTTCATCATATTCTAATCAAATTCAATTTATGATATTACATGTATTTACAAAACTGTTGAGTCACTGGGTCTATCCAGATCAGGCGGTCCAGCGAAAACGCCGCAGGGCCATGCTTCGATTTCTACTTTTCAGCGCATGCTGAATAATTTTTTTACGGCAACCTCGTGCATCGCCCCAGCTGCAGCCCACACACATTAACTCTATTCAAAATGACTGGAACCAATATAAATTGATTTACTAAAAAAACAGTCAAGACAACTTCTCTCAGATAAATGGTAATGCATATACATTGTTTACACATATAATGAACAGAGAGAATATAAAATGTGATGAGCAGTGGAATAGGGATACTGACAATTCTAATCATGTCTAATAGCAACATATTCAATTAAAGTGTAACTTCACCCCAGGTTTGAGCCTAAGTCCACCCACATGATGACAATAGCCTCAATGCAGCGTTGACAAATATGACAAAGCTACAATAGCTTGGAAAATAGCAATATGGGGCACTGAATTAACGCACCCCGCGGTTCCTCCACCTCACTCTACGCCGCTGGGAGACTGACGGTACATGTCCACCAGATCAGGCCTGGAAACCAAGTTATACCTTGAGGCAACACTCCTAATGGAAAACGGACCACTTGGAAAGACGTTTGTTGTGTTATCTGCTGTTGTCCTCTTTCACACACCAACATCCTGTAAGTCACTATCAAAATATGGGAAGCAGGGAGAAGCAGGTCGTATGCAATACATAACTGACCAATTAAGAATACCAAAAGGTAACTACATTATAGTGATGCAACATGGGGTTTTCCCAGAACTATAAATCTTCTAGCTATAACTACCTCAAAAACATTTGTATTTGAAAAACTGAAATTGGAGACATAATATAGTTATTTTCAGATATGAAACTGGTGTTTGAGGCGAGTATGCTACAGAATATAGCTACATGTAATAAAGTTGACATGAATCTAATTTTGCCCAAATTATTCTCTATTGCACTTCATTACTTCATCATTTCCGATGACAAGATGTATCAGATTTGATGGTCACTCATTTCATTTTACAGATACAGTGTGACACCTGTGAAAGATGGTTCCATGAGCAGTGCCTGGGGATGAATCAGGACCAACTCCAAGAAGCCAGGGCAAGCAATTGGAATTGCTTTCTCTGCAACTAGGGCAGAAGAATAAAGAAAAAGGGGGAAAAATCTGTTTGCCTGTTTTTTTCATACATACACAATCACTGAATGACAGTGTTTCAGTTGATAAGCTTTCATTTTCATTTTCATTTTCATATTATGTTTGCAAGTAGTCTAAGAAGTACTAAGTACAAAACTGGCAGTTTCATAAACTACTTATGGAAGAAATGCTTTTTATCCCACACCAAAGTTAGACAAAAATGCTCATTCTTGTTCTCTGGGGGGGACTTTGAAACTCAAATTACTGAAAAGTACACAGTAAAAGTACTTCAAATTATTTGTGCAAGTAGTCTAAGAAGTACTAAGTACAAAACTGGCAGTTTTATAAACTACTTATGGAAGAAATGCTTTTTATCCCACACCAAAGTTAGACAAAAATGCTCATTCTTGTTCTCTGGGGGGGACTTTGAAACTCAAATTACTGAAAAGTACACAGTAAAAGTACTTCATATTATGTTTGCAAGTAGTCTAAGAAGTACTAAGTACATAACTGGCAGTTTTATAAACTACTTATGGAAGAAATGCTTTTTATCCCACACCAAAGTTAGACAAAAATGCTCATTCTTGTTCTCTGGGGGGGACTTTGAAACTCAAATTACTGAAAAAGTACACAGTAAAAGTACTTCATATTATGTTTGCAAGTAGTCTAAGAAGTACTAAGTACAAAACTGGCAGTTTTATAAACTACTTATGGAAGAAATGCTTTTTATCCCACACCAAAGTTAGACAAAAATGCTCATTCTTGTTCTCTGGGGGGGACTTTGAAACTCAAATTACTGAAAAAGTACACAGTAAAAGTACTTCATATTATGTTTGCAAGTAGTCTAAGAAGTACTAAGTACAAAACTGGCAGTTTTATAAACTACTTATGGAAGAAATGCTTTTTATCCCACACCAAAGTTAGACAAAAATGCTCATTCTTGTTCTCTGGGGGGGACTTTGAAACTCAAATTACTGAAAAAGTACACAGTAAAAGTACTTCATATTATGTTTGCAAGTACTCTAAGAAGTACTAAGTACAAAACTGGCAGTTTCATAAACTACTTATGTATGTATGTACTTATGTATTCGAAAATGTATTCGAAAGTCACTTCAGTCAATTACAACAGCTTCCCAGGGTTGTTTTAATGCATTACCGTAAACCTGTAACTAATCGCGCACTCAAAATACAGGGGCGGCTGGTTTGACCACGCAAAAGTGAAAGACGGCTGGCTTGACCGCAGTGACTCGCTGTGGGTGTCTCCTTCTTCTCTAGGTTTTTTCTTCTTCTTCTTTAGTGTTTATTGGCGGTTGGCAAACCAACTAGTAGGTGCATTACCAGTTGTCACTGTGACTACCACTACCCGATCTATCCCCCTGCCCGATCGGTACTGGGTATGTGCGAGATGGTCCGCCACATTGGACAACTCCGGACGGCAACCCAAGATGGACACTTGACACAGTGGCTTTTAGCAAAGCTCAAAAAGGAAACTCGAGAGAGATGAGTTATTGTTATTACAACGTGACTTCACTATTATTTAACAACTATTTTTATTGGGTTCTTTACATTTGGGGTTAAGTACATTGTCCAAATAAGTGAGAAATGAATTTAACTTCTGTAAGACAGCTATCATACTGAATAAATATGTAATGTGAATGTATGCAAAAATGTAGGGCATATGGCTGTCTAACAGAAGTTAAATTCACCGCCGAGGAGGCTCTCTGGAGGAGCTTTAACCGAGGATACACTGATGGATCCTCCACGGTCCTCCACGGCTCCTTCGTGGATGCATTTCCAGGAACAGATATGTTTCAAAGAGTCGTGACACACAGCCGGACTTATCTCAGCCAATGACAGCTCTGCATGCATCTCCTGGATATTATTTGATTAACTGCTTTCATCGCGACGCGTGTTTAGAACAGCTGTGAGGTCCATGCAGCAAGCAGAGCAGTGTGTATAATATATATCAATCAGTATAACAGGCCTACTCTCTTTATTTGCTTTAGTTTAATAGATATCTACAAACAAAGAGTCTGGACTATATCCAGTCTCTGATAGTGTTACGTTATTATGAGAGTGCTCTGTTTGATTCTGAAATTGTATATTATATTTATATAAATATAAACATATATGTGTGTGTGTGTGTGTGTGTGTGTGTGTGTGTGTGTGTGTGTGTGTGTGTGTGTGTGTCCGCATCTGTAGCCTGTTATTGTCTCATTATACCGCACTGTGAATGAATTAAAAGTAAATATATAAGTGGTCATGAACACATCTGTCCATCAGACAGAGGGCTGCTGTGCCTCCTGTCATCATTAATGGACGTCTCTTTAAAATGACCGCTCAGAGGAGAGGAGTTCTCATTTCTCTAACCGCCTGCTGCTTCCCCTCCTCTCTCCTCGGTTCGCCTCCTCGACTCCTCCGCTCGCATCTCCTGTGGGCGGGACTAAGTCTCGAGGATAGGAGTCGAGGAGGGGAGTTAGAGAAATGAGAAAGGGCCCATATGTGTTCGGGGTACCATATGTGTTCGGGGTAGAGATGGGCGAGTCCTGATTCATCTGGATCATTAACCCGGATCCTAGAAATGAGCTGGTCGTGACGAGTCTCCCCTCTCCATTTACCCGAGTCCTTTGAGTCCTACACCTGGTGTGACGTACAAATTAAAACTATCAATTGCGTCACTCACTACTCTCTTTATAACATGTAAAATAACATTACAACGTACCCCAGTCCATCTGCCTACCCTTTAGCAAGTAGGATAGCAGCCAGAAGTTATCGTTTGGCTCAGGGGAGGGGACGCGGACCAGTGAAACTTCCTGCAGACTCGTGGGGACTCAGAGCCGCCGGAGCCGGCTATATTATGCACGAGTCAACAGCAGACTCAGAGATTCGCAAATCCTGACTCACTGTGCAAAACATAGCAGACTCGTGCGGACTCAGAGCCGTAACCGTATAGCAGCAGATCCAGAGATCCAGCAGACTCGTTCTCATGCACGAGCAACCCAGTCTCATGGCATTTCGTGTTCACCAACACGATTTTTGATCTATTGATTTTTCCCCTTTTTTTCGTGTTGCACAGCACGATTTTAAAAGCCATGTATTTCTATTGGTAGTCTCACAGCATTACGTGTTATAGGAAGACCGGAAGCTGTGTGGTTCATGAAAACATGTTCTTACTCAATAGCAAGCCACAATTATTGCTTTTATTTGATCTCACCAGAATGTGTGACCCACCACGACTCCTTAACACCGCATTGCGTGGTGGAGTCACAACATTTGCTACATTTACGTGTCGGCACCACGCAAACAACGCCAATGTAAAGTGAATGAGGCTCCTTTGTCGTGGTGCACACACGCATTTCTACAACGTCCTGCAGTGAGCTTTTTATTCTATAAAACGTTTTTAAAATCTACTTTATAGCTTGTAGTAACTCACGGGAGGCTTGTTTTATTTTATTTGTATTCATAATAATTTTAATTTTTCATCAGAATGTATTATGGTGCATTATTTACCAAATTTGTGTTCTGAAAAAACAGTGTGTAATACAACTGTGATTTTTATTAAATTAGTTATTTTTTAAGGAAGGCCAGAGCTTCAGCTGTGTCAAATAGATTGCTCCCTTTAGTTTACGTTATTTAAAAGACAATTATATTCCTATTTGATCAATAAAGGGGTATTGTAGGCCAATATTAGTCATTTAAAAAATATATAATGATGATAATGATGGTGAAAACCACTCCCCCCACATCGGAATGACGATGGCTACTGACTGTATTTTAAATGCTTTTTGTTTAATAGTAATAATAATCATTTTTATTATAACAACAATAAACCAGAAGAAGATTCCGTCGTTACCACGACAACGTTACGTCGCGCTTGATGGCAACGTGACGTAGCCACGTTACGTTACCCACAATCACCTCACTTTCATTAATTTCATCTGACAACGGTAAGTATCTAAAATCAAGGCTTTTATTTATTCCACTGTAGCACAGTCTGGATATTAGGTTGAGTTTTGTAGTGTAGTATTCACCTCACTTTCATTAATTTCATCTGACAACGGACTACAGTAAGTATCGAAAATCAAGGGGAGTTTATTTCTTTAAAACACGAAATAATATTGCTGTTATTTATTCCACTGTAGCACAGTCTCTATAGCGTTTCATTCCTGGATATTAGGTTGAGTTTTGTAGTGTGTTTAGCTTTTACAATAGGCAACGCGCAACCTACTGTATCGGCCACGTCCAGCTACCAGCTACTTGCGGCCTCCGGCCTTCCGGTTTCGGTACCAGATGTGTTCGGGGTACCATATGTGTTCGGGGTCCGTCTCTTACCAGTGACGTCACGACGTAATGACGTCAATGACGTCACGCATTGCGCACGGCGCTGGCTGTACGGGAATTTACCCACGCTGTCGAGAGTATAGAGGGGTTTTTTGATCATTACATTACATTGCATTTAGCTGACGCTTAAGTGCATTCGACAACAAGATACAAACTTGAAGAAATACAATAAAACTTGAAGAAAAACAAAGACGAATGAGGAGAAGAACAAGAGAAATCGAAGGTAAGAAGTATATAACGTAATATGGTAGGTAATATGTAATATGTTCAGTGCCGTTGGTACGTTAGTTCAAACAGTAACAATTTTTCTTAGCGTATGCATGTCAATTTAAATCAATACATACAATTATTTCACATGTACAATATTTTCTTAGCCCTAATACTTAATACTACTTATTTCGTTTTGATTGTTATATTTGATTATATTATATATTATCAATAAATTATATATTATATATCAATATGATATACTTTTCTATATAATAGATTATCAAAAAAAGTATTTATTAAGTAAGGGATAATGTGCAGCAATCACAATCAAGTCCACAATCGAATCCATAAAGACAAAGTAAATCTGTTTACAGTTGTTTCATATGGATGTTGAGAGGTATCCATATATCTCTTCATTTTGCTCTCAAAGTGCACCAGATTGATGCATTTAACTTCAATATTTAAAAAAACTCACTCCAAAGGGAGTTCTTGTTCTTCCTTCTGTCTGAATCTGTGTATTCTCATGTTCCGATTAACCCAGCCAAATGTTCTTCTTTTGTGTCTTGATGTGATCTTGAGTCGAGGCTGATCCTCTTGCTGTGGTCCCGCATCCTGGATCCTCTATCCTCTATCCTGAGTTCTGGATTAAGTCGTGGACTTCGGGTCGTGGCTGAACCTGTCTCTGCGGTCCTGACTGGGTCTCGTCGTGCTGCCTCCCTGAAGGCTCCCACAGGATTGTTGACATCTTCGTGGATTCATCTTCTTATTACAGAAGCATGCATTTCCAAACATTTGGTCTACCTATGTTGCAAATGTATTATCTCTTCGATTTACACACGGCATCTATTGCACGTCTGTCCGTCCTGGGAGAGGGATCCCTCCTCTGTTGCTCTCCCCGAGGTTTCTCCCATTTTTCCCTTTAAACTGTGGGTTTTCTCTTGAAGTGTTTCCTTGTACGATGTGAGGGTCTAAGGACAGAGGGTCTGAGGACAGAGGGTCTGAGGACAGAGGGTCTAAGGACAAAGGGTGTCGTTTTCTTCTCATACTGATATTCTGAACAAACTGCTGTTGTATTTGCTGTAAAATGTCTTTACTGTAGGGTAGTTTTTATTATTTGTACAGCACTTTGGCTCGACCAAAAATCGTTTATAAATGTGCTATATAAATAAAACTTGATTTGATTGATTTGATTTGAAAGGGTGTGCGTCAAGGTTCCATATTAGGACCAATAATTTCACCATATACTGTATGTAAATAATCTCTAATAATCTTTCAAATGCTGCTTTCTATTTTCTATGCAGATGATACTGTTATTTATTGTTCATCCTCTTCTATAGAGCAAAGTCTTGATTTCCTCCAGTCTGCCTTTGATGTTATTCCATCCCATTTATCTCAACTCAAGTTAGTATTAAATGCAGACAAATCCAAACTCATGATATTCTCAAATCGCAAAAAGTTAACTTCTTTTCTCCCCAACATTTGTACTGTTCAAGGGACTGACATTGACATTGAAAGGGTCACTACATACAAATATCTAGGTTTTATTATTGATCAGAACTTATCTTTCAAGTCACACACTGAAAATGTTGTTTTAAAGTTAGTTTTCTCCTTTCAGACAAGGAAACATTTGATCTCTGTAACGTTTTTACCAGTATTGGATTCTGGCGATCTACTTTACATGAATGCCTCTAACCAGTGCCTAAAGACTTTGGATACTGTGTACCATTGCATTGTGCATTACGTTTTATTACTGGAAGGATATATATATTGTGAGTTTGAAATAAATATGCACTTCATGAAAATGATTAGTTGGTTACTGTTAGTAAAAAACAGTAAGGTTAATAGCCTACTGGATGTTTGTTACACTTGGATATGTTTTCTGTAACACTTGTAACATAATTATTCTCCAGTTTATGCATTTGAGTGACTTGCAGTTAATGCTCGACATTCAATTCAAAACCTTTATTTATCCAGGTAAAATCCTATTGAGATCAATGATCTATTTTTCAAGGGAGACCTGCAGCAGTAGGTTCCACATGAAGACATAAAAACATAAACAACAGAACAAATTACAGGGATTACAATGTACATATCTATCCACATGTACAGGTACCAACAGCATCTGACTGGAGCATCCAACCGAGCTTTAAAAACATGTAGTGGTACCAGCTTGGTAATTTTCCATTCTTTTTGCAGACTGTTCCAAGTTAGTGGAGCTGCACATCTAAAAGCTTTCTTCCCTAAGACAGTCCTAGCACTTGGCACATTTAATATTTGGTTTGCTATCCTAGCTCCAAAATGGTGGAATGAGCTCCCCATTGAAATCAGGACAGCAGATAGCTCACACATCTTCCGACGCAAACTGAAAACTCATCTCTTTAGACTCCACTTCGAGCGATAGAATTACTAACAAAGCACTTATATACTAATAAAGGACTGGCTGATCTAAAGCCAGTTGAGTAGCACTTGAAATGTTTGGCTCTATGAAACCTGATGAACTTATATGATTCTGTTTTCTTAAAGGTTGTATCTTCCTGGTCGAATGCACTTATTGTAAGTCGCTTTGGATAAAAGCGTCAGCTAAATGCAATGTAATGTAATGTAATGTAATGTAATGTAATGTAATAAAACCACAGCATGAGATCTCAGGCAATAAGTACTTTCAATTTGCCGAGAGATCAGGGAGCAGATATAAGATGGTACTTTATCCAACATGGCTTTGTAAATGAAAATGTACCAGTGACTGAGCCTCCGTTCAGTAAGTGATGGCAAAACCGCCTTGGTTTACAGTGTACAGTGATGCGTAAGTGCTTTACAGTTTGTCACAAATCTCAGTGCACTGTGATAGTAAAACCTTATTGAATGGTGTAATTATATATCCAAAGCAGTCAGAAGTCAGAAAATCATTAGTGATGTTTAACCACTCAGAAGACAGCCCATCAAAATGAACACATTGGGACCTTTCAGAGAGGTAGTTCATCTTCTACATATAATAACGGACAAAGTAAAGAATGAAGTGTAGGCTATGTTTAAATGTTCGGAATTTGACCGTGTATGATGGTCCTCTTGAGTTGCCGTACAGCCAATGGCGTACAGCCATTGCTCCGTTTTCATGTTTTTTTAACATGTTTTTCACAAACATTTTCACATGCTAGGAGCATAGGAATAATTCAATTCGGTTCGTCATGATCTGTAGATGTGATTTGCCCCCGAGCACCCCTGGGTAAATTACCGTACAGCCAATCACAATGCGTACAATGCGTGACGTCATTGGTAAGAGACGGGCCCCGAACATATATGGTACCCCGAACACATCTGGTACCGACACCTGCTGTGACGTTAAATTGCCTCTTGTAATTATGCCTTTCCAAGCTTAAAAGTTGTATTTATCATCTGAATTTGGCGAAACAAGTTTAATATTCTTAAAACCGAGACTTTGTTTATTTGAATTCAGATGAAAACAAACTGTCACGGACCCTGCCGTGTTATCTATGATTACTAAGCTTTTCATTCATAATTTCAGCGGGAGGGAGGGGGAGCGGCGCTGAGGAACAGCAGAGTGCGGGCTGACAGGTGCCTGTCTGGACACTCCCCTTATTGTGGAATAAGGGGAGTGTCCAGACACTGGCTCCAAGTGTTTTAGGTTCAAGTTGGACAACTAATGTCTGGGTTAGTGTTCATGACTTCATGTGTATGTCATCTTAATGGTTAATCTCAATACACACACATTGTCCGTGCTTTCCAATAGTTTAAAATAGTTTTATTCCACTGTTTAATAACCTGTTCAATACAAACATGCCACTTGTAAAAATGAAATAACATTTCTGTGAACTGATATTTGTTTAGTGAGCTTATTAGAGGATGTTCCCTTTTGTTGGGGATGTTCCCTTTGATTGTAAAATATCAATGAAGATGTCAGACTTAGTATATTTGTTAATAATTACATACAACACATGGCATTTTTGTGTGTGTGTGTTCCAAGTGAATCTGCGGCCCCCTGGTAGCCAGTACATCAATGATGTGGCCCCCACCACCGTCAAAGTTGCCCATCCCTGCTTTAGCATAACAAAGCAGTTGAGAGCAGCTTCTTACCGTGCTCCTGTCCCAGTGTAACTCCACATGATGTCAGCAGGAAGAGAAACTGAAGACTGACAGCAAACATGTTTTCCCTCTGGAACAACAACTAGTTTACAGAGAGTACACTTAGCTCCCTGTGAATAACTCCATTTGACGCTAAATGTCAGAAATATGCAGAACTCTGTGTCTTCTTGTTTTCTCCTGTGACTCGCTGTGGGTGTCTTCTTTTCCTCTCGGGTTTTTCTTCTTCCGTGTTAATTGGCTGTTGGCAAACCAACTTGCATTACCGCCAGCAACTGGACTGGAGTGTGGACAAGAGACTACGCAGAAAACACTAAACAAAACTAAAAACTAAAAACAAAGAACCAATTATTTTTAAATTGATCAATTTCTCTTAGAAACGTAATAATCTCTGTTAGCAGATTTAGACTTATACCTTTTGTCTCCTGCAGCAGAAAGGTGAATAATCTCAGCAGTTCAAGTTTAGCCATTCATCACGGCGTTATTTATTATAAGAACACATCTTAAGAGACTTGATGACAGAGAGAGAAGAGGCGTGACTTCCAATGGTCTTATACCCCTGGTAGTGACATCACAATCATGTGGTACAGCAGCTAACCAATGAACACAGTAGTCGCAGCTACTTACATAAATAATATATGGTACACAGTAATACATGGAGTCATACACTATACACGTTATATCTCAACACCCCCACTTATGAATTATGTGCTTACTGTTTACCTGTTCATATCTAATCAACAAAACAAAAAATGGTACAAATTATTTTAAATGTGGTCTTCTTCAACACATTTTACACACCAAACATGTTCACTTCAAATTTCCTCAGCTTCAGTTTGGAAAAAGGCTTGGTCATTACATCTGCAACCATTTTGTCTGTAGGACAATAAACCAGTGTCATCTTTTCCTGCCTTATGGTGGACCTTATGAAGTGGTACTTAATATCCACGTGTTTTCACCTTTGTCTACACACAGGATTTTTAGCAAGGGCTATTGTCCCCTGATTGTCCTCGTTTACAACTGTTTTCTTATACACGTATGCATCTATCCCTTCCAGTAGCTGCTCCAAGTAAATACACTCCTGTATTGTTAGAGCTAGAGCCAAATACTCTGCTTCACATGTGGAAAGCGCTACTGTAGGCTGTTTCTTGGATTTCCAAGAGACTATACTGAGCTGTCCTTACCCATGCTCACACAATACCCTGTGGTACTGCGTCTATCTGTTTTATCTGCCGCCCAATCAGCGTCACCATAAGCCTGTAGGCCTAGTTCCTCGCTGCTCTTTTTGAAACAAAGCTGTTTGTCTGCAGAACCCCTGAGATAACGCAAAACGTGTTTTACTGTAACCCAATGTTGTGATAACTTGCTTACCACGAAAACATAGGTCTGGACGTGTACAGGTAGTCAAATAGATTAGGCTGCCAAGAGCCTCTCTGTATTTCTTCACATCCCCCATATTAGGTGCATCTTCAGTGTAATCTAACTTTTGGTCAGAAGGTGTCTCCCTTACCCTACACTCCTGCATGTCAACACGTTCCAGTATCTTTTCCACATATCTCTTTTGTGATACTTTCACACAGCCGTCAGACTGACTGAAGTCCATGCCCAGAAAATGATTTAATCTCCCTTAATCCTTCATTTTAAATTTTGTGTAAAGCATGTTCTTCACTTTCTCTAAAATCTTGGTGTTGCTGGCTGCGATGATAAGATCATCGACCCAGATAGCAATTATTACTTTCCCCTCTTTAGATTCCTTGGAGTACACGCAGTGGTCTGCCGGGTTCTGTGTAAAACTGTCATCTGTTAAGCATTCATGCAACATCGTATTCCAATTTCGCCCTGACTGCTTCAGGCCGTAAATGTACTTCTCTAGCTTACCCACTAGCTTTCCTCCCTCCTTTACATAACCCTCAGGCTGTTCCATGTAAATGTCGTGATCGATGGGAGCATGCAGGTAGGCCGTCTTTACATCCATCTGGTGCAAAATCAAATCCTCTTGTGCGGCCTTCTGCATTAATACACGTACACTTGTCAGGTTGGCTGTAGGTGAGAACGTCTCCCCGTAATCTATCTCCGCCCTCTGACTGTATCCTTTCGCTACGAACCTAGCTTTGTATTTGTCGTGTCCGTCAACGTCTCCCTTAACTGAATAGACCCATTTACCTCCCACTGTTTTCCTGCCCTCAGGCAATTTTGTTAGGGTAAAAGTCTGATTGTCTTCTAGAGACTTAATTTCCTCATCCATCGCTTTTCCCCAGTTTCCTGACTCAGTGGATGTCAAGGCCTCTTTAAAGGTCAGAGGTACACCGCAAACTGCTCTGTAACAATAATCTACACTAGTGAGTGTTTTATCCTCTTCATCACTATCTTCCTGAGTATATCCCTAATGGGATATCTCCCACTGTCTGAGGCATGTGACGCCACCCTAGGGTGCTGTTCGCCATCATCCTCTGGTGCTGACTGTGCGTTAGTTTGTACATCTGTGCTCAGTACACTAGGCTGTGGGGCCTTTACTCCCTCTTCACAGTCTTCTTCCGAATCCTGTTCTAACCTCTGTGTCTGAGTCTCGCTATCACAAGTTGTGCTGGTGATAAACTTTACTAGTCTGTGCTTCTGCACCTTCTCTTTGTCGGGTAGTAAACTAGATAGGCGGGGCTTCCCTTGTCATGCCCTACCAAACGTCCTTTCTCACACCTAGTGTCTAATTTCCCCCGGTCCTGCTGGTACGTATAGCACACTGCTCCAAACGTATGCATCCTAGCTAAGTTACACTTTTCCCCTGTCAGTGCTGAATATGGCGTAGTGCCAGTGTGCTTATTAAAACACCGGTTTCTGGTATGAGCTGCTTCCTGATTGGCTTAGTGCCACAGGTTTTTAGGCAGATCACTTTCAATAAGCATTCATCTGGCCATTTCAAAAAGAGTGCGTCCTTCTCTTACAGCTGTCCCGTTTTGATGTGGGGAATAAGGACAAGACATCTCATGTCTGATCTTGTTCTTTCTCAATAGTGTCTGAAACTCCTTACCAGTGAACTCAGTCCCGTTATCTGATCTAATGCATTTCACAGTCCCATAGGGAGCTACATCTGCCAGATACTTCTCAGTGGCTTGAACTGTGTCACTCTTCGCTTTCTGGAAATAAACAAACACTGCCCCTGTACACACATCTGTAAATGAGTGCATATACTTGAAGCCATTTATGGACTCGTTATTAACTGGACCAGCTAGATCAGTGTTCACCAACTCAAGTGGTGTGTTTGCTTTATCGGTCGGATCTCTGTTTCTCGTTTGGGTAAACTTTCCCTCTATGCATACTGTACAATCTTTATATCAGGCTTACGCTTTGTACCCTTAATAAGCATGCCTACAGTTACATCCTGCAGCTTTAAAACATCCTCGTAATTACAGTGACCCATAATCTCATGCCACGTTTGGATATCATGGCTGACATGAAACTTATCTTCAACATCACACTCTGTTTGTAAATAGTACATTTTCTTACATACATAAATGTCAAACCTGGTACCATCCGGTAACATCAGAGCGTCTTTACCTTCGTGGAAGAACACCATGTTGGCTGTAGCAGACTTCACGGAAAAGAGTTCTTGGGGGTACGATGGGATGTATAGTGCGTTCTTCAGAGTCACTTTACACCGTCGTCCCTCACTGTCTATCAGACACATCTCTGCTTCTCCTCTGCCATGCACCACCCCGAAGGTACACCTCCCGTCTGCCAGTTCCATGCTGTGTCTCTCCGGCTCGAAGGTGCTGTCAAAAATCTTGAATTTTCTTCTTATCGTTGATGATGTGAGACGACGCTCCCGTGTCCACGATCAATCCTTTTCTGTGGGTCTGCTGTCTCTGTAGGCTGGTCCCTTCAGCTCGCACTTTGAGGGTGTAGTCATCTCCTCCCGCAGCTTCTCCGGTACCACCTTGCATGCTCGCGCACCGAGCGGCATCACCGCGGTCCTTCTTTGTGCACGCTTTGTCTGTGTGCCCTTTGCTTTTACAAAAGCTACACCAGACTTTCTTTCTGCAGTCATCTTTTCGATGGCCTTTCTCTCCGCATCGCCAACACGCGCCGACGTGTTCTCCGTCGCCATCGGGGATGAATGGTTTGGCGGGCTTTCTTTTTGTCGCTGCTTGGACCCTCAGCACCCTCTCGCTCGTCTCGTCTGAGGCTGGGGCTGAATCTTCTGAGGCCTCGAAGTTCCTCAACTTCGCCTTGAACTGTCCCACCGTTACTTCACTGTCACCGTGTGTCACCATTAGTGTGAACGGCTTGTATTTTTACGGGTAATCCCCGCATAACCATCGCCATCATTAGTCCCTCACTCGGTGCTTCTCCCGCGCTTCTGAGTGCCGTAATGATCTGCTCAGCTCGGATAATGTACTGTGTCACCGTCTCATTATCAGCTTTCTTCTGCGCAGTCATCGTTATATACAAGGTGACGATCCTGGGCCTGACTTTTCCAATATGGTGCTCCCGTAATACTCTGAAACTTTCTCGGCCCTTGTCCTTCGTGTCTCTAAATTTCAGGCCTAAACTGGTATTGTCGAGTACCGGCGCTAACTCACAAAAGGCGTCAGCGTTGAGCTTGTCGTCTTGAGCCCTCAGTGCCGCGGTCAGCTCTCCAGCGGGTGCTCGAAGGATGGTCTCCTTCAATCCCACTCCGTGCATTCAACACAGCATCCTCTCTTCCCAGAGCTCATACTCTTCTGCTTTCCCGTCAAACGTGGGCCACTTGCTCTTCCTCGTGGTTCCACTCGCCATGGCTTTTGCGTTTGTAGCTTGAAGGATTATTTGAATTATTTGAAGTATTAAAGTAACGTGGTATGGCAGGAAAGTTCAATCTGGTATATTCCTTTTAATGTCACCTTATATATATTCATGTGTGTTAAATTAGAAAGGACAAAGTATCTTTTCCCTCCCCCAATATATTGAGGTGAAGTCCTTGTGTGTAGAGAGAGATGGGAGCAGGGGACACCCTTATTTGGGAAGAGGGCCAAGACGCTGGAATGTTTCCCTCGTAAAAGAAGGGTGTGGGGTACACATGCTTGGAGCAGATGTGTGTGTGTTTTCATTGCAGTAAATATATGTGCTACATGATTACTGGTCAACTATACCTCTGTTCTTATTCTTTCATGTGTGGGTACTAAATGGCTACAAACATTGTGAAGAAATTAGCTTAAACATCTTTTATTACTCTATATGAAATGGAAGCAGTTTTTTATGACAGGGACGAGAGAGCTGGGGGAGGGGACACATTCCGAAGAGGTTCAGCAGGTCAATTATCAGGGGAATCGACTTGTTTTCAATAGATATGTGTGGTTGGTTACTTTGTATTAATAATAACAGTATGTGTAAAGGAAGCTGGAAATATACAATGTGAAACCTTTTATTTGAAGTAAAGATGTGAACAATAGCTCAAACAAATGGAAGGGCTGTAGGACAAATGAGTGTGTTCTCTTTATTAGGCCTGTGTGAAGTTTGACTATTTGAAAAGCATCTCTAATACTGCTTAAGAGCATAGGTAATGTGTTCCTCGTTATTATTCATATGAAAGTAATTAACATGTATTACGTATATTTAGCCAACTATAACAACTATATCTTGAAACATACTTTTAACTTGTGTGTGGTAGCCTGAAGGGGGGAAGATGGACTCAGGGACAAAGGGCCATAAACGGGATGTGTGTGTGCTGGGTTTCTTCTGCTGTGTCGCACTGATTGGGTACGACAGGCCATGTGTTGGTCTCTGCCAATAAGATGACCTCTGGGGGAAAGCACGTACACCTCCTCCTGTGTTTTAGTATGAAAGCCTGTGTTTTCCTTTGGTTCGGGCTCTTGTTTTTCACCGGCCGTTCCTGAGACCTGTCTCACACGGTGGTAGAACCTGAGCCCGGAGTACTCTGCAGAGTGCTTCGTGATTCCTTTGTGTTTGTATTGTTGCTGTTTATCATTAAAGCAGGATTATTGTTTAACTTGTATTCTGGTGTTTCTTAATCCCTTCCTTTTCACGAATTTACCCAGCTTAGCAAACGACACGCGGAGACGAGGTTGGTTTTAAACATCCTCCAAATCTCCAACAAGCTTCAGTAGCTTAGCTTAGGTCTTTGTTAGCTTAGCTTTAGCTTCCCTCGGTTCCAGTGGCGTTTTGTCCTGGAGGCCAAGGGAAGCCAGGCTTCCCCTGTTTTTTTGGATTGTAGTTATAATTTTAAAAATAAATAAAAACACTTCGTTTAGTTTCGGAAATTCTTTGTGTGTTGCTGCCGGCCCGTCTCTCCCCCATTCTCATTGAGTATTTTCCAAAGAGTGAAACAGCGCCCCTCTAGATGTTATGGTGAAACAGTAGATTGCACTCTCTGTTGCGAGAGGAGGCCAGCCGAAATTTGCTTCCCTTGGTGAAAAAAAATGGAGGGATTGACCAATCAGATGAGGCTCACGTCATGCCCCTGCCAACCTGTGATTGGTCAGGGCCATGCCAAGGGAAGCCAGAGGCGGCTGGCTTCCCTTGCCTCAAAATCCAATCCAATCGCATCAACTTAGTGGTGCAGCGACGCGTCCCAAAAAGCGGAAGTAAGCTGCGCTCGGTTTCCCTCTACAAAATAGCAATGGGATTTCTCCATAGGATTTGAGAAAATAGCTCGAAAAAAGGTCAGTGGAAAACGAACCTGTTTGATAAATGCACGTTTTGTTCAGTCGGATAATATCCACATGTCTACCCTACTTTTATAATTTTCTAATCATAAATCTAATCGATAGAAGATAGATAGCGTCACTGCACCACTCTCACCACCGTTAGAAAGTAGCAAGCAACTGAAGCAAGTGCAATTATGGAGGGTAGAGATTCGGAGTATTTAATCAAAAATAATTGTACTAAACTTCCGCTGCAGCAGCAACAACAAATACAATCTGATGACAGGCCAATGCCCAAACTGGAGCTGTGTACAGCGAGGAACAAAGGAGCGAACCGGATGTAAAACGTTAAAGGTCTCCTGATTTAGTTTGTGAATGAATGCTTATTAGAGTTTCGGCTGGAGAGTGCGTGCGGACCTGTCGGTCAGATAACAGGCGTGTGTAAGTCCCGCATCTGTATGATACAAATGTGTGTAAAATGATACCGGGCGCTGTAATCACTCATCTGGTTACGTTATTACATTGACCACCCCCCCCACCCCCCACCCCAAAAGAAAGGACGTATTATTGGCTTCCCCTAATTTTTTCCCCACGCCACGCTACTGCTCGGTTCTCCCGATGCTAAACTAGCTTAACACGTGGCTAACTAGCTACTCCTATGCTAACCGTGCTAACAGGCAATCTTCTCGCCTTGTTATCGCACGTTCGCTTCGGACTGTAGAATAATTCAACGTATCTGGGCCCATAACCTGTTAGCAGATTTAGACTTATACCTTTTGTCTCCTGCAGCAGAAAGGTGAATAATCTCAGCAGTTCAAATTTAGCCATTCATCACGGCGTTATTTATTATAAGAACACATCTTAAGAGACTTGAGGACAGAGACAGAAGAGGCGTGACTTCCAATGGTCTTATACCCATGGTAGTGACATCACAATCATGTGGTACAGCACTAACCAATGAACATAGTAGTCGCAGCTACTTACATAAATAATATATGGTACACGGTAATACATGGAGTCATACACTATACACGTTATATCTCAACATCTCACAATATATATTGCCTGATGTTTTCCCTAACAGTCCTGATAGCGACAAGTCATGGAATTTTGCTTTCTTCAGTGTCTGGAAAAGCACATTTCTCTGAGTACTATATTTCCTGCAAAGCAGTAAAACATGCTCAACAGTTTCTGGCTGGCTGCAGTGTGTACACTTTACGGTCGGATGCTTTGCTATTATACTTAAAGTATGATTGAGACCTGTGTGACCTATTCTCATCCAAGAAATGACATTTTCATCCCTTCTTTTAAACCCCACCAATTCCTTCCATCACTAAGGTCCCAATGTTCTTGCCATGTTGTTTGTGCATATTTCTGAATAAATGTTTTAACCTCCGCTTTGCTGAGTGGAACTTCTATGTCTATGTTCATACTTCTGAGTGTTTGTTTGGCCAGAATATCCACCTGTTCATTACCCTCCACACCAACATGAGCAGGAAGATGAAACGAGTTGCTTTGCCTTTGATTTGCATTTTATATAAAATTAGATATATTTCATTTATTATGTCCATTCTAGATGAAGATCTGCCTGATCGTATACTCGATAAAGCTGAAAAGCTGTCAGATGCTATTACAGTATTATGTATTCCTTTCTCCTCTATCCATTTCAATGACAGTACCAATGCCAACAACTCTGTGGTGTATACTGACACATGGTCTGTTACCCTTTTCTTGATATGTGAATTACTCACTGGGGTATAAACTGCTGCCCCTGCACGCCCTGTCTCTGGATCTTTGGAACCATCTGTAAATATGATTGTTGAGTCTGAGTGATATCTTGCAAAATAATTCTGGACTATGCGCCATACTGGTTTTTTTTTTCTTTTCCTTTAACTCCCTTTGTATATTGAGGTCTACACTTGGCAAAGGGAATAACCAGGGTGGAATGGACGAGATTGGAGCTGTGGGGCAATACTGTATTTGATTCAAACCTATACTTGCTGCTTTAACATCGCCAATCCATCCAAAACATATTAAATGTGACTCATTGTGCTCCCAGCAGTCTTTCAAAATACTTTTCGCAGGATGACTATCACCATGCCCCTGAAGGTTCACCCAGTACGCCAACATTAACTTCACTCTTCTTATCCTTAAAGGCATTTCTCCCATTTCCACCTGTATTGCTGATACTGGAGATGTTTTAAAAGCTCCACTACAAATTCTCAGGGCCTGAGCTTGTAGGACATCCAGTTTGTTAAGGTTTGATTCTGCTGCTGCCATGAACGCTATACACCAGTGGTGGGCCGTCAGGGCCAGCAAGGCCTTCTCTGCTGGCCTAAACATCATCAGAATATAAATTAAATTTTGATATATTTTTTCCACAAATATGTATTAAATTATTCCCTGTAGTCTATTCTCTTCATTTCATAGCTTTCCTCTTGGTTGCGCTGCTTCCAGCCTCAGAACGAGATTTGGAGGGTTGGCCTTTATGTTAGAGCTTTTATCCAATCATATTTCAGCCATAATGTGTTGCCAGGGTCCAAGAAATCTGCCCTTAGGCCTTCAGAATCAACAGTGCGGGCGCCTGTAGATTAAAGTGAACGGAAACAAAACTGTGGCGTTAACCAATCAGATTTTGAGTTGGCGACAACGGGCCAGCTAGCAGGCGTACGATGACGTTAGCACGTGCACGTCTTTTGATTGGATACGCACTATTGAGAGGCAGAGCTATGTAGAGCTAGCAAACTGAACTTGAATTTGAACGAGCTAATTTGTGTAGATTTCTACAAGCTGTTTTTTTTCAACCCACAATGGCTGAAGGAGGAGAAGAGATCGATTTGGTCGCAGATATAATTACAACGCCATTTTCAAGACGAACTTTTCAAGAAAAGCTAGACATCGTGAGAAGAGAACGGCCAACCCCGACGCTAGCGAGCCTATCACAGCGGGGGAAAGGGTTTGTCCGCCACTTTCAAATCACTAACTACGAGCGGTACCCCTGGCTCACAGCCTCCGAGAGGCACTGCAAATTGTACTGCTGGGAATGCCTGCTATTTGCAACTGATCGATTTGGTGTTTGGAGCCACACTGGATTTGCAAACTTGAGTTGTCTAACCAAGGCAGCAACGAGACACCAAAGCACGGCTGGGCACTTACAAGCAATGGTGCTTTTGAAAACCTTTGGGGACACCCGAGTGGATCTACAGCTCAACGAACAAGTGCGCCGGGAAACGGAGCTCCACAACGAAAGGGTGAACAAAAATAGGGAAATATTGAAAAGACTGATTGATTGTGTCCTGTTTTTGGGTAAACAGGAACTTTCATTTAGGGGACACGATGAAAGCGCCGAGTCCAGAAACAGAGGAAACTACGTGGAGCTTCTTTCTTTGCTTGCTGAGAACAACACAGACTTGCATTACCACCTGTCCACAAACAAAGTGTTTACTGGGACGTCAGGCAAAATACAAAACGACCTGATTTATGCTATTGCTGAAGTGATGGGAGAAGAGATCAAAATGGAGATTAAAAAAGCACCCTTTGTCGCTGTTATGGTGGACGAAACGACAGACGTGGGTAATGTAGCACAACTGGCACTTGTCCTGCGTTATGTGACGGACACAGGTGTCAAGGAGCGGTTTGTCAGATTTGAAGATGTTACAAGCGGCAAGCGAGCTGATGACATTGCCGCTCTTATTTTCCGTTTCATGGAGGAATATGAATGTAGTCTGGATAAAGTTGTGGCACAGTGTTATGATGGCGCAGCGGTCATGGCATCTGGACTAAACGGGGTGCAGGCTAAAGTTAAGGAGAGGGCACCTATGGCCTTATTCATTCACTGCTATGCACATCGACTAAATTTAGTACTGACTCAAGGGGCCTCAAAGCTTAAAGAATGCAAGGTCTTTTTTGCCAGCCTCAATGGCCTTGCAGCATTTTTCTCCAGATCCCCTAAGCGCACGCAACTGCTGGATGACATTTGCAAGCGTCGTCTTCCTAATGTTGCACCAACGCGGTGGCAATATACATCGAGATTGGTCAATGCAGTCTTTGAGAAGAGAGTTTCCCTAAAGGAGGTGTTTGACCACATACTGGAACATCATGAGGAGTATGCTGGGGATACTATGCTTAGCGCTGATGGATTTAATGCACGTCTGGATGATTTTGAGTTTTGTTTTTTGCTTGAAACATTCAATGGGATTTTTAAGCATTCAGATGTGCTCTTTGGAATACTACAGAAACAAACATTGGATGTACAATTCTGTCTGACAAGGGTGAACGAGTTTTGTGACACAATTGAGCGAGAGAGGTGCCAGTTTCGTCAGATCTACGAGGACACAGCGCGCATCTCAAGTGGTCCGAGCGCACGCAGAGGCCCACGTACAGCACAAGGAGACCTTCGCGCATACTACCAACAACTCCACAGCAATATTCTGGACAACATTCTTTTCCAGATACGGAGTAGGTTTCAAGACCACGAAAAATTTATGTTTCTCTCCTTCCTGGACCCCCAGCACTTTCAGACCTACCGGAAAAAATTCCCGCATACAGCCTTAGCCAAATTAACACAGAGTCACGGAACACTGTTCGATCTGTCCCGGCTAAAAACAGAACTGACCGTAATGTATGCCATGACTGATTTTGAAGGGAAAAGTCCCATTGATCTCCTTGATTTCCTTAAGCAGAACAATCTGAGTGAGAGCATGGGGCAGCTTTACACATTGGCATGTGTGGCAGTGACTATCCCTGTGTCCACTGCTTCTGTCGAGCGGTCATTCTCGGCCTTAAAGCGAATTCAAACTTATGCCAGAAATTCTACTGGACAGACTAGGCTTTCATCATTAGCCTTCATGTCTATAGAAAATGACTTATTGGTGGAACTGAAACGCACAGATAAACTGTACAACAGAGTCATTGAAGTCTTCTTGAGGAAAGAAAGGAGGATGGATTTTGTATTCAAATAATCAGTTGTTTTGGTGAGTACAAAGCATTTTATTTTTTATTTTATTTTAATATATTTTTGTCATTTTATGTCGTTAATATTAAATCAATATTAACGAATTAATATATATGTAATTAAAATGACAAATATATAAAAAATAAATGTTTGATGCTTCTGCAAGAGATATAGAGATGTGTGTGGCGCAACTGGCTCAGCTGTGCAGTAAAAGTACTCAAGGAGACTTGTTGAATTGTTTTGGTTTAACCTTTATCAAAGTGGACATTCAGTGCTAGGAATACACTTTCACCACTGTCGCAAATATATCCTCATGAACAAATGCAAATTATTTGTTTGTTTTCTTTTATTTTCAGTGAATAGTTTGTGTCTTTATCGTCACGTTTCTTAAATGAAACTGCTTTGGGTGCGACAATGCGCTGTTTAGTGAACAAACTTGGTTTGGTGGACTTAATAAAACTTTGTAGACTAATGCCTTAAAAGCCCCTTTTATTTTTAAGTTTTGACCGTATCCAAGCGATCTTAAAGCTGGTAGTTTAACACTCTTAATTGTAAATGCGGATATATTGATTATAAATGCTTCGGAAATATTAATATAACTCTGTTGTACTTGACTATGTTAAGGTGATGCAACGCCCGGTTATACTGCGTTTCTGTCTAAATGTATAGTTTCTAGAGCCATGGCGTCATAATGATGGTATTAAGAGGTGGAATAATTCAGGTAGGACTGTGTAGGACATCACTGAAGGCCTAGGTGTGAAATGCACGGCCCGCCACTGCTATACACCCATAATCGAATACAGGTCTCATGAGTGCCCAATATATATTCAGAAGTGATGACCTACTCGCTCCCCACTCCTGTCCCGCCAAACACCGAAGTACATTGTTGACCTCTTTACATTTATTTTGAACTTTTCCTATATGATTGCTCCATGTTAGCTTTCCGTCAAACCAAACACCAACAATCTTATTGTATTAACCTGTTCAAGAGGTTGCTCATACAATTTTAACGATATAGGTCTTAGCTACTGACAGTTTGAATCCCCATTTATTTGTCAATTTCTCCACTTCAACTATTGCAGCTTGTATTTTCTTTCCAACATGTGCTACATGGCGGCCTTTTGCCCACAAAGCCCCATCATCTGCATACAAAGATTTCCCCACACTTGGATGAACTTGATTAAAAATGTCATGTATCATTATATTGAACAGCAACGTGGAGTACCATTTTCCACAGCATAAACACTTGAATATTCTGCACCTACTCTTACTTGTATTTTTCTGTCCAGTAAAAAATTCATAGCCCAATTATATGCTTTACCACCAATTCCCAATGATTTGAACTTGATTAGTAGTCCTTCCTTCCAGAGCACGTCATAAGCCTTTTCAATATCAAAGAAGACTGCAATCACTACTTCCTTGTTGGTCTGTGCTTTCCTGATGTTTGATTCTAAGCACAATATAGAATCCATTGTATTCCGACCCCTAGGGAACCCACTTTGATATGGGGACAACAGAGCTTTACTTTCTAAGATATATGTTAACCTGTCTGTAACCATTCTTTGCATGATTTTGCATAAATGAGATGTCAGGGCAATAGGCCTGTAGCTAGATGGATCTGAAGGGTCTTTCCCTGGCTTTAGGATGGACACTAGCCTATTATCTCTTGTTTCCACACTGAAGGAAGTTGGCCAGAATCCCACACCCTATTAAACAACCTTAACACAATGACTAGTGTGTTATCTGTCATGTGTTCCAGCATTTTGTAACAAACACCATCTTTCCCAGGAGTGGTTTGACGAGCACTAATAATTGCTCTTCTCAACTCAAACATACTAAATTCTCCTGTGACTCGCTGTGGGTGTGTTTTTTAAATGTATTTCTTTAAAACCTACAATTGTAACGGGAAAACATCAATATCAGCAGCTTTGTAGCATTTATGTAAAATAACCAGTTCCCATTACTTAAATAAAGTAATTGTTAAAGTAATTAAATTCAGAAAAATATACTATATATTAATGTATACTTATTATTATACATTTGAATATAAGATTTTTAAATGACCACTAGAGTTTTATTGTAAAAGTCACTAAACATTTATTATTATCATTTATCTATTTCTAAAGATATGTTTCACTTATCAAGATAAAGTGATTTCAATTAAAGCTTTCCTTGACAAACATTTTTGCATTTAGGAAGAAACCATAATGTCAACAACAACAGTTTCAACCAAAACATCAGAAAGGTTCTGTAATTGATCTGTTATCATGAAGTGCCATGTCATTAAATAATCCAAAACACGTGGAAGACATGAGAAATAAACCTTTGAGAATGTAATATGTTGCCAATATAATCAAATTGTTATTTCCAAATATCCTCACAGCTGCTCCACGTGCAACATGAACACAGACAGACACCAAGACAAGAGACAAGGAGACATTTAACAGAACAGACGATCGCTGAAGACAACATGGAGAAGACCCTCTGATCTGATATTTCACTCTGAGTTCATTGGATTCACTGATTCTGTAGGAGAGGTGCCAGTTCCCCTCCTGGTCACTGCCGAGGTGCCCTTGAGCAAGGCTGCACGCTGCCCGCTGCTCCCAGTACTAGGATGGGTTAAGTGCAGAGGTTCAACTCCCTGTGTGTGCTGGGTTTCATCCTCTAATGCTTCTACTACTCGTGTCTCACACTGCTCTGTAACCTTTACTCGTGTCTCACACTGCTCTGTAACCTTTACTCGTGTCTCACACTGCTCTGTAACCTTTACTCCTGTCTCACACTGCTCTGTAACCTTTACTCGTGTCTCACACTGCTCTGTAACCTTTACTCGTGTCTCACACTGCTCTGTAACCTTTACTCGTGTCTCACACTGCTCTGTAACCTTTACTCGTGTCTCACACTGCTCTGTAACCTTTACTCGTGTCTCACACTGCTCTGTAACCTTTACTCGTGTCTCACACTGCTCTGTAACCTTTACTCCTGTCTCACACTGCTCTGTAACCTTTACTCCTGTCTCACACTGCTCTGTAACCTTTACTCGTGTCTCACACTGCTCTGTAACCTTTACTCGTGTCTCACACTGCTCTGTAACCTTTACTCGTGTCTCACACTGCTCTGTAACCTTTACTCGTGTCTCACACTGCTCTGTAACCTTTACTCGTGTCTCACACTGCTCTGTAACCTTTACTCGTCTCTTTTAAACCTGTGTTATTCATGTGTTGTGTTTATTTGATTCTCTTTGCTTTGTAATGACTGGTTTTAAATGACATGTTATAATGTGTTTCTTAATGTCTTTGTTTAAATCACTTTGAGTTGCCTTGTGTTGAAATGTGCCGTATGAATAAACAAAGTAGACGTTCAGTGTAACCTTATTATTCCTAACCCTATATTCAGAGATCTGGGGAGGCTGCTTTCTGTTTCTGTGGAGCAGCTTCCCATTGGAGCTTTTAAAGTAGATTAAAGACCCATGTTTTTATGTTGGGGTCATTGTATTGGTCTCACTGATCATGTTTGATGGCTCTGTGATATCAAACTCTATTTTTCCGTTAAAGGAATTGTATAAATTAAGAAAAATGGGACTATCTGAAGCAGAATGTGAAGAATGTACTCTGGTCCTGCTTCGGTAAATATGTTAGATGTCTTTGATGTGATGTCTGTCCTTTATGTACAGGTCCCATTGTTATTATTGTTATTATGATGCTCCGCTCTCCACCTTCTCCTCCAGCAGGACTCAGATGACGGTGTTGCACTTTTCCTTTCCCTTATACATGTGAGGTTTCGTGTTGGTGTGTTTTGTTTCTTTCCGTTAACCGTCAAGTGGGAAATCAGTATTTCTTGTGTTTCTCTTATTCTCCTAAGATACTGTTATGTTTGGCTGTGAAAAAGAAATACGAAGGACAGACCATCTATTTCTATTTATTTAGAAAGGGGCGGGTCGTATGAGATTATCTTCTTCTCCCTGCTCCTTTTCGGTTCACGGTGTGTTTACAGAGACATGTTATGTTCATTATTATACATGAAGTTTAGCATTCCATGAACGGAACAAATGAAATGAGATATAAGCCTTTGTTTGTTTATAACTTGTTGTTAATAATGTCCCTCACTCTTTGTGTGGTCTCTGTAAAGCTCTTTGGGCTGCATGTTGCATGAAAGGTATAAAGTGTATTATTATTAATGTGAGGGTTGCCATGTGTCTCCAAACGCTTAAATCTTTACACAGATCGTGCGAGTATGTCTTCAGAGTTTTGTTTTTACTACATTACTGAAAAACAGTGAATTACTTTAATGACAATGCTTTTATTGATGTACCGTGTTTTACCAAAATCAATTACATTCAATATAAATTACATTTTTCTGTAGTCGTTAGTGAGACAGGTGTTGCATCAGAACAAACACAGTACAATAAAAACATGAAAACAGGTGCAGTCACATAAACAGGGTTTATTTAAAAATATATTTATAAAAAATCTGCATTTCTTAAATGGCATTATAAACAACAAGTTCATTTTTGGCAGATAATATGCTCAGCATGTTGACATTATAACATGTTCAGGGGCCGTATTCACAAAGCATTTTATCTTACCGCTAGGAGTGCTCCTAACTCGCGCTAAAACATTTTACGTAGGAGTTTTTTCTAAAGTTATTCACAAAGCCGCTGAGACCTAGTCATACTAAGGATAAATCACTAAGAGTGACGCGCCGTTGCTATGGATTACGTTGATTCTCGTGCATGAGTTTAGAAGCGGTCAGTACGGTGATTGGTTGTTCAGAGCAGGCGGTCTCGGTGAAACTCATCCGCAACATCCCACAAACGAGCCCACTAAAACAAGGAAATAGCCTCGCCTAGAAATGTATTCCTATCAAATAGTTATGGACAGTGCAGTTAGCAGAATACACGCATGATGAAAAGTTTGTGCAGACCACGATAATGACGTTGTATATGCACGTTAAAGAGAGAGAGCAAACAATAAAAATACGTAAATTGCATTAAATCAAGGAGGCAATTAAAAGCACCCTGCAAACTATTATCCAATGAGCATATTTCCAGCACTTAAACACTTTCAATAACAGCCCATACCTCCGTTCAAGCCCCCCTATCATGATGAATGAAAACAATCTGCGTGTTGATGGAATGTACTTTCTTTCTATTGACGAACACGTCCTCATCTTTTGATGGCGCAATTATTTTTATGTGCGTCCCGTCAATAGCACCGACCACATCGGGCATACCTGCAATTGCCATGAAGTTGGCTTTGATCCTGTGTAGTTGTTGATTGTCCAAAGGAAACCGGATAAACTGTTGGATGATATGTGGTCTAGAGAGCGCGTTGATGGTTTGGTTTATGGCACGGCTGACTGATGGTTGCGATATCCCTAAATCGTCGGCATTGCAAAGTTGCATTTTCCCTGTTGCTAAATATCGTAGTGTTGCCAAACATTTTATTTCCGGACTAATCGGGTTATTCCTGTTAGTCGGGGATGTTATTGCATCCCGCACTAATTCCACAACAAGTTTGATACCCTCACGATTTAGCCATATCTCTTGATCAATTCACAGTCTTCCATTGTCTCCAAAACATTTCGTCTCGCAGCCATTTTCAGATTCTTTGTGAATAGGTCTTACTGAGTTAGGAGTCCTCTCGAGGTCTTTTAAGCTCTCCTAAACTTAGGTGCTACTTTTAGGCCTAAAATACTTTGTGAATTGCTCTTAGTGAATACAATTAGGAGTCCTAAATGTAAGACTGACACGCCCATTATGTTTAGGAGTTTCTCCTAAATTCGCCAGTTAGGAGCTACTTTTAGCCCAAAAATCCTTTGTGAATACGGCCCCAGGAGCATTAGCTTAGAGTGTGAGAGTAAAGAAAAGAGAAACTGAGAATATTAAAATACACATTTTTCATCTGAAACTTAAAGAAATCCTCAATAATTCTCACTGAGACTGTAACCACATGATGTACAGTTAAATAATCCCCAGACATGTAAACATATATTTAATACATTCATAAGAATATCAGTCAAATAACATCCAGAATGACAAAACAATTATAAATTGAAAAAGAGTTCAAAAAAGTGATAGAAATTCCCTGAATTGCACACAAATAAAGAAAACAAAAAAACTAATCTGTTTAGAAACGAACCCTGTAACAGACAGTTCATTAAACTTCATGAGGATAATTTCTGACAGATTCAGTCTTTGGTTTATCATAGAAAGTGATGCATGTCTTTTTGAAACACATCACCAAACAGTACCTGAGCATCACACAAATATATTCCATAAAAAGGCACGTCTTTAGTTTAGCAAGAGTTTTTCCAGCACACTCCTTCATGACAAAATAAAACTCAAATATTTACAAGACACATTATTTTTTAACAGGGAAAATGTAAGAGATAATTACGAGGAGACGTTAAACTGGAACAATAAGAGAGTTTAAAGTGAATCTACTTTCCCCTAAATGTAAGTGCTTGGGGAAACTCACTACAAACCCACAGAGAAGACCCTTAACTTTATTCATGTTTACAACAATCTCAGATTTGATAAAGTGCTTCTTCTCATCTACGATATTAAAGTCCTCTTCACACAAGGCTCAGATTTATGTCCAACAATTTGCATGAGGTTTAATTCAAACTGTTTTGTCCCAGTGTTAGGCTCATGTAGATGTAGTTGAGACCTTTCCTGTGTTCTCTGACGGTAACTCTCTCTCTCAGAGTTTCTCTGCTGCGTTCACACCTAGCTCAGATCTGAGAGGGATTTAAATTCATCGTCATCAGCTCATTAAGTCTGGTTATCCAATAACCTTTAAAACATTTTATTAGAAGAGAAATATGCTATTATTATTATTATTATTAGAACAGCTGCAACCTGAAGGGTATAACACTTTTTTTTTTTTTTTTTAAGTACCGTAATTTTCGGACTATAAGGCGCACCTGAATATAAGCCACTTTTACTTTTGCGCTCTACCTGTCTCACTCTTTTCCGGCCTCCAGCTTTTCCTGCTGGAGCCCGCCGCTTAAAGGTGGGGGGCGCGGACCGGCCATAGAGCCCATAGAGTTAAAGGTGGTGGCCGTTAGCTGTAAAAATCCATAGATTAGCCGCACCGTTGAAAAATGGGGAAAAAGGCGTGGCTTATAGTCCGAAAATTACGGTAGTACCTTTTCAATCTTTGCTGATTTGCCAGATGACAAGCTGGTCCTTCAGATGTGAACTCATTCTGTAAAATCTATTAAGTTTGATCGATTAAAAACCCTTCCTCTTTACCTTCATGTTATTTTTAAGGAAACGCTTCTCATTAAAAATTTCTTGTTTTTAACCATTTTTCAAAACACATATTACATTTTTTTAAAAATAGATTCCCTTTAAGATTATCCCTTAAATTCCGGTGCTGTCAAAATACCTTTAACTCATTTTAACTTAATTATCTTCTTTTTAATATCTTGTTTCAGGATATTTTTCAGCTTTGTGTTTGAATGTGATCAAACTGAAGTGTATTCCTTCCTCTGGGAACATCCGTCTAGAACGAGCTTCAAGTATTTAGAAGTTTCTTACCTTCAGCAGCATGTTTCAGACCCATGAGTGAACTGAACGCATCAGGAAGGCAGCACCATATGCTAAATTAGCGAATAAGCTAACATGCTATTTCCTTCCATTCATTTGCTCGACTATGTTGGAAGTGAAACTATGTCATTTAATAAGAAACTGGTCCAATGAAGAAATGGTGAATAGTTGCACTTTGCTAAAGTAGCTGATTAACATACCCTGCTCTTTAGTGTAATAACTGCAGGCTTCATATGTTATTACTTCTTGTGTCCGTAATGCTCCAGGTCCATAAAGTCTCAAAACACTTGATGGCTAAACTACATTTCATAGCTTTGATCACTCGGGGCTCACTCAGGATACAAAACCAAGCTGTGTGGAGAAGAGGTTTCGGTTTTTCATCTTTGGGGCAGTTTTACAGCAGGAGCCACAGATGTGGAGTACCTCTTGTTTAACAGAAACCTCATTCTAGCTGGCCCCTCAGAGAGGCTGAAGGTCTGCACCAGGTGAGGACCTGAATGTCCTCTCACTCAGGAAACTCAGGTTGTTCACACACCTTTTCATCAGATGTAACGCTATCACTCGACTGGCCTCAGTGGCTCCTCTGAAGGAACTCCAACAAGGCCGTTTGTCCCGTTAGACAAACCGTTTCCCATGTTGATCTCCTCTTCTTCCTTCAGAGCAGAACCTGCAGCAGAGAGAATAAAAACATAGATTACATAAAGTCAACGCAGAAATATTACTTAATTTTTTTTTTAAATATTGAAGTTGAAAGCATCAATCTGGTGCACTTTGAGATCAACATGAAGAGATCTATGGATTCATCTCTCAGCACCCAGGTGAAACACAACTGTAAACAGATTTTTGTTTTTCTTTATGGATATTTTACAAATCACTCCCCTTTCAAACTGTATTCTTGTTTTACTGCCATAGTATTTCATACCTGTTTTTCATGTATTCTCTTATTGTTTGTATAACTATAATGATCATATGAAGGTGTGCCGCGGAAATAATCTTTTAAATAATTTGTGACAAAACCGTTCTAAACACTTTGAGAGTCCTTTAGCTCACCTGAGCCCCTCAGTCTGACAGGGGAGGACTCTCCTCCAGCTTGTTGTGGAAACAGCTCCTTATATCCGATAGTGCAGCTAGCTAACCAGATGCTAACATCACGGTCCCCGCTAGCACCGGTCCCTCTCTCTCGCTCTCTCGCTCTCTCTATCACACTAAATGCGCTATTGCCACACGCACACAGAGCCGAGCTTGAATGACACAAGCACAAATGTATTTCCATTCAACTCTCTGATTGTGTCTTGCCTCTGTTGCATTCACTGAACACGGGAAATTACAGGCCTGCCGTCCTCTCTAGTGTCATGACTCATGATGAGGTTCACGTAAAGCACGGTTAATGTATTATATTACTGAGGTGTCTCAAATATACGTCAATCAAGTGGCACCTGCTAACGGGGTGGTGGATGATAGGTTTACATCTAAAAACATATTTTTCCAACATTATTATTTTAAATTTGATTTCTTTCTTTTGTTACTTTTTTTTTTAACGGTCCGCGATCTACCCGCACCACACTCGCGATCGACTGGTTGGCGACCACTGTCATAAAGCAACGTTTAATAACAGCAAGCTTTCATGTACATGTAATGATTCTATTATTCTGATCTTCTGGTCCTGTGTTTGTCTCTGCAACGCTTCAGGTTCCTTGCCTTGAACACTATGGGCTCTCTCTGTATACTTTACAGAATTACAATCACAGAACAAAGCTGTGTGGAAACAAAGGGTTAACGTTGGGTTTATAAAGAGAGTTTAATATTAAATATCTGATCCAATGCACCGGAGCACCGGAGAGCAACCAAACCTAATTCTAACCTGACTCCTCAGAAAGGTTTCTGAAGGTCTGCACCCAGGTGAGGAGCAGCCTCAATGTCCTCTCACTCAGGAAACTCAGACACACACCTTTACTTCAGAAGTTAAGCTAACAAACCTTCGACTGACTGCGGTCGCTGCTTTGAAACATCTATAATCAAACCGTCGTCCATGTTGATCATATATTTTCCCTTCAGAGCAGAACCTGCAGCAGAGAGAATAAAAACATAGATTACATAAAGTCAACGCAGAAATATTATTTATAACCCAAACCAAACATGTCCATGTTGGCAGTGTGTGTTAGTTACTGACTGAATGTGTGATTGACAGATGAACCCTGAGGACCATCAGACTCTCATCAGCAGTCTGACTGATACTTTTATTTATACTAGATTCACTTCTCATTCAGCTAGTTCTCTATTTTCACTGCTGTAGATTAATCACAGTCAGTCGTATGGTATCATCGTTTATATATTGATGTTTGTGGGGTCAATAAATCAACCTGATGTAAACACTAACTCAATGAAGCACACCTGAGAAGAGACAGACAACACTCTGTTGTCTGCAAATTAGAAATAAATACAATAGAATGATATAAACGTACCTTTATTGTGGAGTATTTTGATGCACTTCCTACGTTCAAGCAAAGCCACCACTGCAACAACTGCCACAATAATGACAGCCGATGAAACCACTAAAGTGATGGCAACAATAGCCTCGGTGTTGGTGCTCTCTTTCTCTGAAAAACATCACAAAGAAAATGAAAGCACACTGACAGCGTGGAAAAAGGCCCCAAAGGAATAAGTTAGTGTTGTATGTTTCTGTTATATAGGTGTAGGAGCCATACAGGACTGTCTCAGAAAATTAGAATATTGTGATAAAGTTCTTTATTTTCTGTAATGCAATTAAAAAAACAAAAATGTCATACATTCTGGATTCATTACAAATCAACTGAAATATTGCAAGCCTTTTATTATTTTAATATTGCTGATTATGGCATACAGCTTAAGAAAACTCAAATATCCTATCTCTAAATATTAGAATATCATGAAAAAGTATACTAGTAGGGTGTTCAACGAATCACTTGAATCGTCTAATTAACTCGAAACACCTGCAAGGGTTTCCTGAGCCTTGAAAAACACTCAGCTTGGTTCAGTAAACTAAATCACAAGTATGGGGAAGACTGCTGATCTGACTGCTGTCCAGAGGACCGTCATTGACACCCTCCATCAGGAGGGTAAGACACAAAAAGAAATTTCTCAAAGAGCAAGCTGTTCACAGAGTGCAGTTTCAAAGCACATCCACAAAAAGTCTGTTGGAAGGGGGAAATGTGGCAGGAAACGCTGCACAACCAAGAGAGATGACCGCAGCCTTAACAGCATTGTGAAGAAGAGTCGCTTCCAGAATTTGGGGGAGCTTCAAAGACAGTGGACTGAAGCTGGAGTCCAGGTATCAAAAGTCACTGTTCACAGACGTGTCCGGGAAATGGGCTACAATAGCCGTATTCCCATGGTCAAGCCACTTCTGAACTCAAGACAACGGAAGAGGCGTCTGACTTGGGCTAAGGAAAAGAAGCACTGGACAGTTGCACAGTGGTCCAAAGTCCTCTTTTCAGACGAAAGCAAGTTTTGTATTTCATTTGGAAGTCAAGGCGCCAGAGTCTGGAGAAAGGCTGGAGAGGAGCAAAATCCAAGTTGCTTGAAATCCAGTGTGAAGTTCCCACAGTCAGCGATGGTTTGGGGAGCCATGTCAGCTGCTGGTGTTGGTCCACTGTGTTTCATCAAGCCCAGAGTAAATGCAGCTGTGTACCAAGAGATTTTAGAGAACTACATGCTTCCGTCTGCTGAAAAGCTCTATGGAGATGAGGAATTCATTTTCCAGCATGATCTGGCACCTGCCCACAGTGCCAAAACCACCAGTAACTGGTGTACTGACCATGGCATTACTGTCCTCGATTGGCCTGCAAATTCCCCTGACCTGAACCCCATAGAGAATATGTGGGGTATTGTGAAGAAGAAGCTGAAAGACACCAGACCCAACAATGCTAATGAGCTAAAGGCCGCTATTGAAGCATCCTGGGCATCCATAACACCTCAGCAATGCCACAGGCTGATTGCCTCCATGCCACGCCGCATTGATGCAGTAATCCGTGCAAAAGGATTCCCAACCAAGTACTGAGTGCATTAATGGACATTTTCAAATGTTTGATTGTGTTTTGCTGTTATAAATCTTTTTTTTTTACTTGGTCTGAGGAACTATTCTAATTTTTAGAGATAGGATATTTGAGTTTTCTTAAGCTGTATGCCATAATCAGCAATATTAAAATAATAAAAGGCTTGCAATATTTCAGTTGATTTGTAATGAATCCAGAATGTATGACATTTTTGTTTTTTTAATTGCATTACAGAAAATAAAGAACTTTATCACAATATTCTAATTTTCTGAGACAGTCCTGTATGTTCAAATGTATAGTTTGATATATGTGAATATTATAATCCTTTGTTGTTAGTGTTATCATATCATTCATTTGAACCAGCCGTGTGAAATTGACGGCATAGGCGACGGCAGCTGCTGGTGATTGTGTGTGTGAGAAGGAGAGAGACGCACAGAGCAACATCGGTTTTGACCTGCGAAAATATGTGTTTGTATTTGATACCTTTTTGCTGAAGTAACGAGTCAAACAAACTATCCTGAGACGTATCTTGTCCGAGTCAAGCTTATCTGCTATCTGTCAATCGAACTTTGGATTACTGGAACTACAATAGGGTTCAAATCTGTTTATCAAGTGATGGTTATCACAGTGGGGAGGGGCTAACACACGTCTCATAGTTCACATCACAATTAGGACCATGGCGGGAAGGAGGACCATTTTGCTTTCAAGGAATCACTTTCCATTAGAATTTGGTTCATATTTTAATATTTCTCCATACAATATACATTTCAAATATTATTTGCCATAATGGTAATGGCTGTGCTCTCAAAATACCTTTTAATTGTCCTCTTATTAATATCTTGTTTCAGGTTATTTTACTCCTATCAACAACTACGAGTATTTCCTAAATAAAGCACAGAGAAACTCATCTCACCGTTGATGAACACATAGATCTGAGCAGAGGCCCGATGCTTGATGTCCTCCTGAGAGACCACACAGAGGTAGTGGTCTGTCCTGGTCACATTAACGCTGAGAGAGATGAAGACGTGGTCTTCCTCTGGGACTCGTTCCTCCTCAGCTTCCAGTCTGTTTCCATCTCTGCTCTGCCACTCTGCTTTAGTGTTTAGAGAAGCACCAGGAACCTCACACTGCAGAAGAGCCCGGTCTGCTGTGGCTGTGAGAATAGTGACGGACGGCTTTGGAGTGGCAGCTGTGAACAGGTAGAACATGTCAAATCGTGTAACATGATTTTGAGTTGAACCATAATTTTAATTGGGTTTAAAAATGAGTCTTTGTTGGTGCAAGTCATTCTTTAATTAAAGGCAAGTGTATTTATATCACACCTTTCAACACAAGGCAATTCAAAAATGTGCTATTCTTGGACCCCATCTGTAGTCACTACGGTCAACAACAAAGGCCTTTCAGTATTTCTACCTTCACGTTAAACTATAGTGACTTTTAACTACTTCGTCAAGACATGAGCGTCCTCCTGCCTTCGGTTAGTTTAGTTCACCGGCACACCCTCTAAAAAAGACTGATTCACGAAGGGGACTCTACCCTGAAAGACAGATCAGGAGAAATCACCCTGGATGGATGATGTCACTGATTACAGCTGCAATGTGTGCTACAACTCTGTCTCCAATATTATTATAATTCATAGATTTAGAAAAACAATACCTTCACTTCAAAACACTGTCCTTAGAACATACCTGCTGCAATGTGAGGATAATAATCAACATGAAGGTCGTGCATCTAAATATTTGAATGACTGAGGTCTTAAGAGCTGCAGCACACACATCATGGTTCACCTGAGATGTATCCTGATCTAAAAGACAAATAAGATATATTCATCTTTGGTCAAATATTCATGTGACGAAGCAGCGATTACAATGTTGGCCATAATGGTGCAGTTCTATAAACCAGTAACCAAATGGAAATCAGCATTGGGGTTGATTAGGCAGCAATTCAAACATTTCAAAGTTACTGTAATGTTGGAAATATCCTTTACTATGTTGTTTTTGTTTGTGCTTGTCTAATATGCATGTGGATCCAATAGCAACAAAGTTAGAATAAAGAAATATACAGCAGGTGACCATATGTTCAGCTCAATGTCCTGGATATGTACTTTTCAAGGTGTTGACGAAGGTACTCACCAACAGCAAGATTAAAGTAGAATGTTGGAGATGGTTTGAGACGTGGAAAATAACAGGTGTAGTTTCCAGCGTCTGCAGCCGTCGTCTTCCTGATGACGATGGAGGCGTTGCCGTGCATCAGTTCAGATGGAAAATGTGAGACTCGTCCTTTGAACTGCTCACTCTGACCTGGTTGACCGTTGTTGTAGTGGTCGCCGGCATCATACTTGAAAACCTCCTGCAGAGTTTCTCCTCCAGGACCGACTCTCCTCCATTCAAAGTAATCTCTTTCAGCGTCCCTGCCGATGGATACAGGGAATACAGCATCTCCACCTTCTGGAACAACCACTCTGACAGCACCTGGAAGATAAAGCACATTTTCATCATTATGTATAAATACATAAATCAGATCAAGGCAGAAAAGTGTATAAAAATATTACCATGCCACCTCAGTTTAAAATGCAAAACATTTCCCTTTGATTGAGGTAGAGAAAATATTCACTTGTTTCTTGGGTTCAACCCCTCAGGATTACAAACGTGCATTAATCATGCAACTGAGAGGCGTTTTTGCTTTTTGACTTACTAAATGGTCTAATGGTCCTTGGAGCGAGGGGCGGGGCGAGACTCTCGGAAGTGATTTCAAAACAAAAGCACTCGTTTGCTAAAATCACATTTGAATCACGGCAGTATCCTGCTGAAGGAACGGTGATTATTATAAACAAGGGGAATTTAGCGATCACAACGGAAACGGCTAAGACACATATTGAGCCCAGAGAATGAATGTTACTAAGGGCTGTAAATTTAATAAGCCTCCGTCTAAAATGGACAACATTGTTAGGAGATTTAAACTATCCAGCGATTCTGCACTGCGGTCACTCAGCCGTCTCTCCACTTTGTTTTTTCAAATCAGCGGCTCTTCATTTTTTGTCCTGCTTTATACAGTTGCAAGAAAAAGTGAACCCTTTGGAACTTCCTGGATTTCTGCATCAATTGGTCATAAAATGTGTTTTGATCTTCATCTAAGTCACAACAATAGACAAACACAGTCTGCTTAAGCTAAAACCACACAAACAATGATATGTTTTTATGTTTTTATTGAACACACCATGTAAACATTCACAGTGCAGGGTGGAACAAGTATGTGAACCCCCATGCTAAAGACTTCTTCAAGAGCTAATTGGAGTCAGGAGCCAGCCAACCCGGAGTCCAATCACTGAGACCAGATTGGAGGTGTTGGTTAAAGCTGCCCTGCCCTATAAAACATACACAAAAACGTAATACGTAAAACACTGAACCAGAATGGAGTTCCTGGGAGGACACCACGGAGGAAGCCACTGCTGTCCAGAAAAAACATTGCTGCACGTTTGAAGTTTGCAAAAGAGCACCTGGATGTTCCACAGCACTACTGGCAAAATATTCTGTGGACAGATGAAACCAAAGTTGAGTGGTTTGGAAGGAACACACAACGCTATGTGTGGAGAACAAAAGGCACAGCACACCAACATCAAAACCTCATCCCAACTGTGAAGTATGGTGGAGGGAGCATCATGGTTTGGGGCTGCTGCCTCAGGGCCTGGACAGATTGCCATCATCCACGGAAAAATGAATTCTCAAGTTGATCAAGACATTTAGCTGGAGAACTTAAGGCCATCTGTCCACCAACTGAAGCTCAACAGAAGATGGGTGATGCAACAGGACAACGCCCCAAAGCACAGAAGTCAATCAACAACAGAATGGCTTCAACAGAAGAAAATAGGCCTTCTGGAGCGGCCCAGTCAGAGTCCTGACCTCAACCCAATTGAGATGCTGTGGTATGACCTCAAGAGAGCCATTCACACCAGACATCCCAAGAGTATTGCTGAACTGAAACACTTTAGTAAAGAGGAATGGTCCAAAATTCCTCCTGACCGTTGTGCAGGTCTGATATGCAACTATAGGAAACGTTTGGTTGAGGTTATTGCTGCCAAAGGAGGGTCAACCAGTTATTCAATCCAAGGGTTCACATACTTGTTCCACCCTGCACTGTGAATGTTTACATCAGGGTATATGCAGGAATCCTGAAGTCAAATTTAATACCTTTTAAGACCTTTTTTAAGACCCTTTCCATACATTTTAAGACCTCATCGCAACTTTGAGTTCTAACCGGTTACACACTTTACCTTATATTTACTGTATTGATTGTAAGACAGCACAACTAAACAGAGTGCAGACAGACTACTGAAGCCTCCTCTCCACATGAACTTCAACCTCTCTGTGAAGGTCAGGTTTAATGCAGTATGCTCCTTTGTTGCTTCTGTACTCTGTGCTCTTTCATTCCAGTAAAACTCCTCAGAAACCATTAGAAACCAGTATTTGACCAATAAACAAAACACTTGACAAAACTTTGAACTATGAAATCTATTAAACTTTGGTGAGCTTCAGCGGGGTAATGCCATACAGGAGCTCCCTCACAAATACCCAGGGGTTAAATTGGGCTGGGGCTGTCCGGGGCTAAGCCCTGGCACATAGGACGATGCTCTGACGTCATCACCCTCACACATTTGTCATATGTTTACAAAAAAGGATATATATGTTAAGACTTTTCTCGTTCTTAATATAGACTATATTAGGGTCGATATGTGTTGACTTTACTTTAAAATAGCAGATCTCTGTGACCGGATATAGTTTGGCTTAGACCCCGGCCCCACGAGGACGCATACGGTAAAACGCATACGCAAACGCAAAAAAGGCTTCCGTTCACACGCATTCGATTCATTAACGTGTCCGTTCACACTACACCGCTGGAATTGTGGAAACGATGTAGTACATATGTCAGGCCTGTAAGTGGCGCTGCTGCCCCCCGAAATACACCAAAAGCAGCGAAGAAGACCCCGGAGCATGGTTGCCATGGTTGCCCTTCTGTTTATTCTCCGCGGTGGACGGCGTGTTCTCCTGCTGTATCTCTCAGGTAGTCCACCAGCAGATGAAAAACACCCACCTCTCCGCCTCTTCCAAGGAACGAGGGGACCGTGCTGCAGTTTCCGTAAAAAAAATGTTCCGCCGGTCAACATGTCCCTTAAAGTTTAAATCTTCCGTACAAAATTAGAAAAGTGCCGGTCAGAGGTCTTCCTTGTTATTTATTGAGCTTTAAAACAAATTGATAACGACTCTGTTCTCTGTATAATAATATAATAATATTTAATAAACGGTGACTGCTTCTCTTTTCCTCCCCCTCTTCTGACAGCCCAGCAGCAGCAGGAGACGTGGGGAGAGGGAGGCGGGCTCTTTCATCGTTATCAGAAAATGATCATATAGGGCACACACGGAGCCGTTGGACCCCCAGAGCTTTGCGTATGCCGGTCTACCCACCTTGGGACCCGTTACCGTAGTCGTTTATTCCCCCCCCCCACACACACACACACACACAGAGCGCGCGCTATGCATGAGGCCGCCTTGTGGGGTTTCCCGACATGTCGTTTCAGTAAATTAAAGGGTGTTTCATGTTGTCGTTGCTGTGAACCTTCTTAATACCTTGGAAAATGCCGTTTAATACTTTTTAATAGCCTTAATTTTTTCGCTAAATTGATTATCAACTTTTAATACTTTTTAAGACCCCGCGGACACCCTGTACATGGTGTGTTCAATAAAAACATAAAAACAGATCATTGTTTGTGTGGTTTTAGCTTAAGCAGACTGTGTTTGTCTATTGTTGGGACTTAGAACACATGTTATGACCAACTTATGCAGAAATCCAGGAAGTTCCAAAGGGTTCACATACTTTTTCTTGCAACTGTATATTTGATGATCGATACAAATATGTGTTACCATAAGTTCTTAATAAAACTGACACTGTTGGACTCGGTTCAAGTTTGACTTCTACCAGAAATAAAATGATCACTTTTGCTGTGTACTTTGTGAGTAATGCTCTGCCAGAGTCTCCTCCGTAATGCATGTTTTCTGCTATCTTTGAGGAATGATACAAATAAAATGTTACCATTAGTTCTTAATGATATTCTTGCTGTTTATTAGTTAGCCTGCTATTAACAATACAAATAGGGATCGACCGATATTCTTTTTTCAAGGCCGATACTGATACCGATTATTAGTAATCAAGGAGACCGAGAACCGATATGTGGAACTGATATACATTTGCAGTAAAATCAGAAAATCTTGGTGTCAGAATGTAGAATAACACACTCCAACACAACTTCTTTGAAATGCATTTAAGAATATATTATGTTCAATGAACTTGTAAACATCTTACAATTGGTTTCCTTTTCTTTAGTGCAGCCATCTGCAATGAGTTAGAGAGAGATAAGAAGTGGGGCTGCAGGCTGACATGCTTAACTAACAATAATGCTTCATTTATTATATCAAAACAATGCCTGTCTATCTAGCATCAAATCCCAATAAGCTGCTAGCAAGCCAGCCAGAGAAACGGCCGCATCAGAGCCAAAGTTTTATCGGCAATTTGATAAAAAAAAAAGCCGATACCGATAATCGGTCAAATGCGGAATATCGGCCTGAATAAATTGAAGTACTTTTACTTTGTGCTATCTTTGATAGCACACATGAAGTACATTGAAGTACTTCTAGTGTGTTGTTTAAAAAATCCTCTGTCAATGTCCCCTCCTGAGAACAAGAATGTATGTTTCTCTGCTATTTTTGAATAAGCGTTAAAAAAAAACTTTCTTCATGAGCCTGATATTGTTGGACTGAGTATTTTAAGAGGATGGTAGACTTGATATCAGCTCTACTTCCAGTCAGTACTCCGGCAGCAGCATTTTTACACCTTGGCAAGTCTTTAGAGTCTGGCCTGTAGCTGGTCTATCTTTCAGCACACTGACGCACTCTGTCACTCTTGTTGGCCTCTTATGAAGCTGCTGTCTTTTAAAATGTGATTATTTCTCTGCTCCTAGTTCATTCCTCGCAGATTCTTCCATCAGTCCCAGTCATCGCATGTCAGTCAATAGAGCTTCGAAAAATGTGTCCAATTCAACAAAAGGTTTTTTTGTGAGTGAAGGCCAGAGCTAAATTATAGATTGTTTGATTGCGTAATTACAAGGTGAGAGAAAATAAATCCAAATCCTCCTATGAAACGTATTTTATTTCCTTTTCCATGTTATACTTATACTTACTTGTATTACATGTTGAACCACATACTGGATATGTTCCGCAGCCTCAAGGAAATACAATAAATGGATTCATAATTTTAAAAAATGATAAAAATGTATAAATTAATAATGTTGTGGGCAAATATTTCAAATTTAAATATAAAATGAAAGATAAGTTTACTTTTGAAATAATTTCTCACAAAAACCTTTCTAAATGATAGTAAATTATTAAAAAGGTTTAGTCAATATGCGCTTTTCTGCCTAAATTAGTTGAAATTGAACATAAACTATATGAAACACCACATGCATGGCAATTAACCCACTTTTGCCCGCTATTTAAAATTGACTTTGGTTAGTTAATAGAAATATTGAAATTATATATAGCATATAATTGATGCAGTCTTTCTGAACACTTTTTTTTTTTTTTTTTTTTTTTTTAAATACTGCAAATGAAGAATATTTTAACTTTTGTGGAGGGATAAATTCTTCATGGTCTTCAATGGCTCTCTAGTAAAGGGTGTTTTATGGTTGCTTGTATCCTCAGATAGTGGTTTGTTTAAATAACTACTGACATTTTAATAAATATTGCAAAAAAGGGCTCCAAAAAAGGCATATATAACCTGGCCGGCTTAACAAGTGAGTATTTCTTCAAGCACCACAAGATTCAGAGTTTATAAAGTACATTTCTGGGCCATTGATTGTGTAATTTCTCCAAACATATTCAAAATGCCTGTTTTGAAGCCTTAAAATGGTGCAGGAAAAGGGCTTTACATTGGGTTATACTTAAAGACAAGACTATTCAGTTAAGAGAAGAGAAAAAAGGAAAGCAAACTGTTATAATGGGTGATGTGACATTAATGGATGGTAGATAAACGGATTGTTTCCTCTACATCTGACTCATGCTGATGGAGTAAAAACTCTCTATATTCTCACACAGTGAGCTAACACAACATAAACACACTCCTCTACAAAACATGTGAGAATATAGTCAAAAGAAAAGTTGGTGGAAACTGTTAACCTTCTGCAAACTCCTGTTTGTGATGTTTCCTTGTTGTGTTAAAGTAAATAGAAATGTTTCGCAAAATAACTACCAATATTGTCTAAAATATTATATTAAAATACATTTATCGATAACCATTAATACATACTGATTGTATCATGCCGTATTACGTCCCTCCACTAACCACAGGAGTGTTCAACAGCAGAGTGTCGCCATCTTTACCATGCAGGGAGAGAGAGAAACTAATAACTTGCAGTACCCTCTTTAAACATGAAGCTGTATATAAAGTCACCACAACATCAACACAACTCCTCTATACAATAAAACCAAGCCTGACATTTTTCATTAAATCACTTTAACAGCACTTTTCTACTTCAGTGATGAGAACAAGAAGTTACGGGACACTTTGATAGCTCTTTAAAAGTAGCTCTAGTAACGATAACACACATTATAATGAATATGCACACGTATAAGATCATATTAATGTACAAGAGAGACGTCAACACTTCGCTGTAACTATTGTGCTTTAAACAATGAAGCTTTTCGAGTCTGCATCTTGAATCTTTAGTTAGGGGCTAAGCTAGTTAGCTCCACCTGAAACCAATGCATTCCGTTGCTAACGTTAGCATTAGCTTCAGCATAACAAAGCCGTTGAGAGCAGCTTCTTACCGTGCTCCTGTCCCATTGTAACTCCACATGTCAGAAGGAAGAGAAACTGAAGACTGACAACAAACATGTTTTCCCTCTGGAACAACACCAGTTTAAAAGAGAGTACACATAGCTCTCTGTGAATAACTATATTTTAAGTTAAATGTGCAGGAATATGCAGGCGTGAACTCTGTGTCGTCGTTAGGTTATTTCCTGTTTATTCTGACTGAGACTGAACGGGAGTCGTTTCCTGTACTCGCTGGACCCGCCCAGCGCCGTATGGACTGATATCTATAAATATTCTATCTATACGGCGCTGGGCGGGTCTTTTTCACGGGCTTCGCAGCCATTGGCTTGTCTCAAACAAGCCAAAAGCGAGACCTGGGCAGACCTGCGCAATTTCGATCAACGTCTTGCTCGTGCGTTGCATGATGGTTAGTCATTGTTCCACAATGTTTACCATCATGAAATTAATATCTATATATTTTATACTATACTTGCACTGCTTACCGTTTTTATACTTTATATATCTTAGCATATTCATACACACTGTTCATACTGCTCACAGGCTGCTGTGTATATCTAATGTATTCATACCCCTCACTGTTTATTCATCATTCAATTCATTCTATCTTTTATTCTGTAGATTGTGTACATTACTTTTCACTTTACTGCTTGTTGCACTCCTGGTTAGAAGCTAAACTGCATTTTGTTGTCTCAGTATCTGTAATCTGTGCAATAACAATAGAGTTGAATCTAATCTTGAGCAGGAACAAATGTATTTATTTAGTACATATCTGACATTAACAATTAAACACATGTGTGCATTCTTTATAAATGCAAACCGAGTCAAGCCGACTCCGGAGGTGGCGGTATGCACCTTAAAGTTGTTTGCAATCCGTCCAAAAACCGAGAGAAGAAGAAGAAGAAGAAGAAGATTTTGATTTTTAAAACAACATTTTATTTCCATTTGTTTTAACTATACACCGAAACAAAAAACATTACACAAATCAAATAAATAAACAGATTTTCACGTCTACCAAATAAATGTCATTTGAAAACGTTTTACCCATTTCAAAACATCATCTTTTACACACCTTAAAAACAAAAAAATTCACCTACCCTTTAAAACTTCAATATTAGAGAGTCATTTTCCCCCAGTGAGCACAGAACCTGCCCAACAGCCCACACATCCAGAAACCCCTGTAGATGATTGATCAGCGTATAGTATGCATGCTCCACCCTCAGACGCGCTGCCACCAGCCCCCTCAGACAGAGCACTGCATCCGTCCACCCTACTCCAGCAAGTTTGTTCTTCCTACTTTTCCAGATTGCTAATTTTGCATTAGCAAACAAGAAATTGATCAATAGTAGGATTTCCTTCTTTTTCAGGATGTATTTGGGGCCATGGACAAAAAGTGGTATGGAGAAAACCTCCCCGAACCCCTCCACCCACTCCTGTAACATTTTTTTAAGACCAGCCAACCGGGGACAGGACACCACTAAATGCTCCAATGTTTCTGCCATAAAACAGAACGGACAGCCCCCCCTTGTGCCTGGGTCAAAATGAGCCCTGTATTTGTTAGTGGCTATTGCACCGTGTATAATTCTCCATTGGATGTCAGCCATCCGTTTTTCAACGGGAGACTTATACAGGATCCGCCAGCTGCCCTGAGGGGAAGAGCCCAAACCAAACACATCTGTCCACCTCGACTCTCTGACGCCTGCGAGCGAGCTGAGGTTTAGCACCTTTACGCAGCTAAGATATAGCTTCTTCCCATTGCAGGAGCTGAACATTCCAGGTGTTAGAGTCCCCAGTGATAGCAGGAGACCATCCTCCTCTCTCCATTCCCCCACCGCAGGACCCACCTTCAAGGCAGGAAAAACATAATCATGTCCCTTTCTCCACTGGTCGGCCAGATCTGCATCCAGAGCAAACGTCCGGTGGGATGGCGACAGCGACTGCCACACCTCTTCTACCAGGTTCTCCAGAACTCGAGTTGATCGAATGCCCGTCACCTCAGCCAGTTTTTCCGTGGAGATCCCTGTCAAATGGCCAAGTTTTACCACTCCCGCTTCAGTGAACGCATTTTTTAGGGCGGCTGAAGAGAAAATGGTTCCGGAAAGAAAACCAGTGTCAAACAGGGGCTCCTCAAACAGCCACATCCCAGGCCGGGGGTCGGGTGGTCTGGTAAAACTCAGAATCTTCCAGGCATTTATGACTGAGCAGTAAAAAGGTGCAAGTCCAGTTATCTTGTACGCAGGGGCCTTCAGCAGAAACAGGTGTTTATCAAAACCAAAGCCCCCTGCCCTCCAGAGCAACAGCCGGGCCATAGCCAGCCAGCAGGGAGAGGCACCATACAGCAGCCGCTGAGCTGCCTGCAGTCTAAAAGCAGCAGTCCTCGCAGTAATGTCCACAAGGCCCTGCCCCCCCTCCGCCACAGGGAGGTACAGGACCGATGCTGGCACCCAGTGATGACCCGACCAGAAGAAATCCACGAGGAGCCGCTGCAGTTGTTTCATGAGGCCCGGCGGTGGGGTTAACACCCGGAGTCTGTGCCACAAAGATGAGGCAACCAGATTGTTGGCTACAAGAACTCTTCCCCTGTAGGACAGCTGGGGTAGCAGCCATTTCCATTTAGCTAATTTTGCTCGCACCTTTCCCAGCAATCCCTCCCAGTTCTGTGCCACCATGTCCTCAGACCCCAACCAAACTCCCAGGACCTTTAAACCCTCGTTTCCCCAGCTGAGGTTACCAGGAAGACTGGGCCTAGTTTCTAAACTCCACTGACCTACCAAAACTGCCTCACTCTTCTCCCAGTTAACTTTGGCTGAGGCAGCCTTCCTATACAAAGCTAAACTGTCCTGTAGCTCCTGGATATCTCGCTGACCCTGGATAAAAACAATGACATCATCAGCATAAGCTGATACAACCACCGGGGGGGCTGAGCTGACACTGGCAGACTCAGGCCCCTCAGCCGGTTTCTAAGCCTGCACAAAAGTGGCTCGATGGCAATACTATATAATAGGCCTGAGATAGGGCAGCCCTGCCTGATCCCCCTTTTAACTGGTACAGGTCTGCTCAGCCCTCCCCCCACTTTCACAACACAACATGCATCACTGTACAAACACTTCACCCAGGACAAAAAATGCTCCCCAACACCAAAAGCCTGCAATGTGGCAGCCAGAAAAGTGTGATCCACACGATCAAAGGCCTTCTCTTGGTCAATAGAAATAATACCAACATTTATATTGTACAGTTTGCAAACATCAAAAGTGTCTCTCATCAAAAACAAATTGTCCACAATTGATCTGCCAGGGATGCAATATGTTTGATCAGTACCAACAAGAAGTTTGATAAAACACTTCAGTCTGTTAGCTAAAACCTTTGACAGTATCTTATAGTCCGTACATAAGAGAGCCACAGGTCTCCAATTCTTCAGCAGGGTTAGATCTCCTTTCTTAGGCAACAGTGAAATCACTGCACGCCTACAGGAAGCTGGAAGAGTCCCTTTCCCAAAGGACTCCATCAATACATCCAACAAATCATGTCCTAGAATGCTCCAAAAATGTTTTAAAAAGTCTGCAGGTAAACCGTCTATGCCCGGAGCCTTGCCGGAGGCCATCTGTGTCACCGCAGAGGTCAGTTCCTCCAGCGTAATGTCAGAGCCCAAGGTGTCACTTTCGGCTGGACTCAGCTGTGGAAGACCCTGAAAAAGTTCATCAGCGGCTTCCACGTCACAACCTTCGGCTTTGAACAGGTCCGTGTAGAAGGACACTGCATGTCTCCTCATCTCAGCAGGTTCAGAGGTTACCTGTCCATCGGGAAGACGCAGACATACCATCTGCTTCCTTTGGCCCACAGACCTCTCCAGGTTGAAGAAAAAGGTGGTTGGTGCATCAATGTCTCTCATGGAAGTAAAACGGGCTCTGATCAGACACACTCTCTAACTCTCTGATCTCTCTCTCTAACTCTCTGATCTCTCTCTCTAACTCTCTGATCTCTCTCTCTAACTCTCTGATCTCTCTCTCTAACTCTCTGATCTCTCTCTCTAACTGCTCTATAGCTCTCCTAGTGTTTGCAGTGGAGTAGGCTGTATACTGTTGACAGAACACTCTAATCTGAGCCTTTCCTACCTCCCACCACTGACTCAGGGAGGGAAAAGACTCTTTCTTTGATTTCCAGTTGACCCAAAACAAATTAAAATTCTCACAGAAAATCAAATCTTGTAAAATGTTAACATTAAACTGCCAGAACGATCTAGGTTTCTCTGTGTTGGATAAAACCAAATCCAAAGAAACTAGCTGATGATCTGTAAAACCAACAGGTTGGATGTGACAGTTCACTGCACGAGTAATAAAAGAAGAAGACATGTAAAATCTGTCTAGCCTGGCTGCACTGACGCCCCCATCTAGCATTCTCATCCAGGTGTATTGTTTAACGGAGGGATGCTTCATCCTCCACACATCCACTAAGTCAGCCTCTCTTATCACCTGTGACAGTAAAAGGGACGACTGAGGATGAGGCTCCCGTCCTATTCTGTCTAAAGTGACATTAGTGCAAACGTTCCAGTCCCCCCCCAGTATAACACACTCCCCCTGTACACTAGTGTCTAGCTTGTCTTTTAATAACTGAAACACAGATACACGTGCAGGGCCCTGATTGGGTGCATACACATTAATAAAGGTGAAACTGAACTCTAACAGTTCCACTTTCACCATCAAGGCTCTACCTGCCACTATCTCAGTGCTGGATAAAATCTTTACATTTAGAGAGGGGGAGAATAAAACAGCTACTCCAGCACTAAGGTTTGAGCCATGACTGAGTACATACTGACCCCCCCACCACATCCCCCAGTCCGTCTCATTCAGGCTATCACTGTGCTTTTCCTGCAGAAATATCAAATCTAATTTTTTCTGATTAAAGACTTCTAACACTAAAGCTCTTTTCTGTGCACTTCTACCCCCGTTCATGTTCAAGGAAGCAACCCTTAAAGCCTGCATTAGAAGAAGGAGATAGAGAGAAAGAACAGACAGGTACACACAGCAGAGAGGAGACACCCAGTGTTGCATGATCATGTTGAAATTATTTAGACCTTTTCAGTTTCTTCCCTCTTTTGCTTCCTGGCGTATCTTTTTTCACAGCAGTTACATGCCTCCTGAGACGATAACGTTTCTTTTCATCCAGCAGGTCTAACCCTACAACTTTCTGAAGAGTTCTCACTGTATGAAGAAACTTGTCAATGTCAGGGAAAAAATCTCTCACTTCCACTGACTTGCCAAAAGACTCGTCTAAAAAGACATTAATCTCTTCCAAAGAATATATCTCTGCGTTCTGAGAGAGACTATCTGCAACTGAACCACAGTCAGAATCCCCCTCACCGTCTGTGTCCATCTCTGTCACCTCATTATTGTCTGCAGCCTGTTGAAGCTCATTTTTCCGCCCAGAGCCAGACGGCAGCTCTTTCTGTGTGCCAACAGCCTCTACCTGTCCCACAGCACCAGTCCTCATCTGTCCTGCTACATCATCTCTCACCCGTTTACCTGTTTCCACATTTTTTCTCTCACACTCACCACACTCTCTACAGTCCCTGTTTCATCTCTCACGATATTCATCCCTACTTCCTCCGCAGCCACCGGGGCCCCGGCGGGTGCAGCAGCAGCAGCCCCCGCGACACCGGGTCCCGCTGCCGCGGACCAGGCCGCACCGGGCTCGGCCGCCACAGCGGCCCCGGCCGCCCCGGGCCCAGCCGCCCCAGCGGCCCCGGCCGCCCCCGGCTCGGCCGCCCCAGCGGCCCCCGGCTCGGCTGCCCCGGCGGCCCCCGGCTCGGCTGCCCCGGCGGCCCCCGGCTCGGCGGCCCCGGCCCCAGCCGCACCCGGCGGAGCGGCGTGCCGTCTCTGTGGACATGCAACACGTTTGTGACCCGACTCCCCGCACTCAAAACACTTTACGCTCCCTGAGCTCGCATAAACCATATAAAAACCCTCTTCGTGCCTCACCCGGAAGGACACATCTAGTGTCTGAGTGGGACAATTCAGAAACATGAAAACCTGTCTCCGCAGAGAATGGACATGTTTTAATTTTTCATCCTTACACCCCAGAGCAACAGTGCGGAGACTACTGGCAAACTTACCAAAACGCTTCAGCTCCCGTTCCAGCGCCTCATTCGGGATGAACGGAGGAACGCCAGACACAGTGATCCGCGTGGACGGTGTCGCCAGCGGTGAAACTTGAATGTATTCCTCGTTTAGCATTAATCCGCTCTCGATAAGTTCCGTCACATATTTCTGGTCTTTCAAAAAGACCACGACCGCTTTGTTCATGCGGGAAGCATAGGAGATATTTTCAGGACCGACCTGGTCCCCCACAGCCAGCAGCACCTGCTCCACTGTGCTTGCGGCCTGAGCCACCAGCCGCACTCCGTGTCTCAGAGACACCGGCGGCGCCCCGGAGGACGCCATCCCCGCCACGAGGCACGGAAAAACACTAAATTAACAAATTAACCGTACTTGCAAAGGGTACAAAAATCCCAACGAAAGATCATACAGTTAAAGAAACGATTGAAACAGAAACAAAAGAGTTAAAGTTGAAATTCCCTCTGCCCTCTTCAAACACACATCCACCACCGAAGAAGAAGAAGAAGAAGAAGCCGACTCGGAGCTGTCCGACTTCAGGCGAGCTTTTTGAGACCTCCCCCGGCTGCGATCGGCTATTCTCGTCTACTTTCGAGGCGAGCCGCAACGCGTCTCAAACACGCCTATTATATGAGGGTGGGACAAGTCCCCCCCACTTTTTGAAATGATTAGTTTAGACCGTTTAGCCCCCCCCACTTTACCATGTGGAAAGTCAGTTTCTCAATCGCGAGGATGCTGGCTTGGTAGTCGCATTCTTCCAAGTCACTTCCTTCAGAAACGAAGCAAGTATATTTCCAAGCAACGGCTTCGGAAAACAAAAAAGAATGGAACAGGCTAACAAGTGTGCCACTCTCTCGAATGGTTTCAACATAAACTGTACCGAAAATAAATACCTCACGATGTCTATCTAATTATGAACTTGCTTTACTTTCACAGAACACATTTTTGGTGATAACAAATGCAACAAAGTAACATATTTACCAACAGATGTTCTACGCCACTACATACTTACATTTAAATGTGTGCTGCGTTGGTTCAGCCATTCTCCGCAAGGGTTTTTGAAATTGGTCCGTGCGCAAAGCATTGTGGGGATTTGAAGGACGCGAAGTCTACCCATGTGCAGCCTCGAAATTACCCCCAAACCAAGGACGTGGCCTCGGTGGAATTCCAAGTATGCTGGAGATTGGAACAGTCCTTCTGCGGCACTCGATGACGTAGCATCCTTGAAATATTGGCTTGGAAGCCAGTTTCCTCACGATTGAGAAACGGCCATTGGTCTATCCACTCGCAGCACTTTGTAGAGCGCTGCGTCAGTGCTTCCGTATCAAATCCATTCCACTTGCTTATTGAGAGAATGCCCAAATCAATGAAACTCCGTACCATGTTTTCACTGGTACTTTGTACCAAGGCAGATTCTCCCATTGCGCGCGCATGTTCAAGGAGCGTTGTCATAGTTGGACAGCTCAGATCTGGGTTGCGTTCCGATAATCCAAAAATCAGCTCCTAAATTCTAACCCTATCTCCTATTCCTTGACCTCTGATTGAAACGTCACGGGGTTAAGGGATAGTGGATAGGAGAATTCAAAAGGACTTAGGAGAAGAGACTGCGGTACTTTTGAGAATCCCAATGCACTTTCACTATCTGACGTGTTTATGATGCGCCAGCGGACGTCATTGTGTGCGTCTGCTGCTGTGGGGAAACGATGGAAACTACAGTATCCTATAAAGCGGACTACAACATAGATGTTTAATAAGAACGAGGGACTCATCTAGAGATTCTGCACCGTGCTCTGATGCTGTTGCTTTATGCTTTATGGACAACAGAGAAACATATTCTTCATGACCAAAGTTGTAATTGAAATAAAAAAGGAAAGTGAAACTTCTGCTCGTCACCCTCTCCCTCCAGTCCACATTAATACAAATGATCCCAATACGTATGATTGTATGAAAATATCTTAAAATAAATACAAATGTATGTATTAACACCTATCACTGTGTCACCATTCAAACATCTTTTAAAAGTTGAACAAACCCCACACAGCTCAGTGAAATGTTGACTTTATTTGATCATTTCAGGAAAAACTAACGTTCATATTTCTCTTTTTGATTATAATACTGATGAACGTTCAGAACAAAGCACTTTGGCAACTTACCACATACGTTTTAAAATGCTTAATAAGCACCGTAAGTAACTGATATGATATAATTTCTCCGTCATAATTGTTTGTTTCCGTGAACGGCCGACTGTTGTGTGACGGCAAATGCTGCGGCTGCAAGGCATTGTGGGGCAGCATTTTCTCCTCTCCTTTCGGTTAGGGAGGTCCAGTGGTTCCTAAGCTGAAGGAGGTTATAAAGGAAGTTTGAAACCTCCTTTCCTTTCATTTGGAGAATTGGAACAGCACTTATCATGGCTGCCACTGAGGGACTTCCGGGTCATTTCACTCGGTTAGGAAGGTTCCTAAGCTAAATGGACTATTGGAACGCAACCCTGTTGTATGAAGCGATGCCGGTAGCAGAGGTAAGGCACACACACCAAATGTTCAGGACATTGTTAATACAGCGAAAATCAAAGCTGACGATCTCTTGGTTTGATATGTTTTCTCCCCCAGACAACATGGACATAAGAACATTTTTTTCAATGAAGAGGAAAGTAAGTCATCAGCTGTAGCAGTTAATCAGTTAACAGTGATGGCGGCGGCAAAAGCGTCTCACTTCTTGAGAGGAGTTTCGTCTTTATGTCATGATAGAGAGATACAAATACTCAATAGTTTAGATGAGAAAAGGCATCGAAATGCCAGGTTACTAGTATTTATCATGTAAAAAGGGAACATGAATAACCCGATCTATCTATTGGAAATGGGGGACCCTGATGTAAACAAGACGAAAGTCTTTCTCTGGTCTGCATCCCCTTAACAATTGTATGTTTTGAGCTGTACTGTACTGTACCCAATATACAAGCTGTTAATAAACTTTTCACTCAATCAATCAATCAATCAATCTGTGCTCATGTAAACACCATGATGTCCATAGAGACGCAGTCAGTGTGTTTTACTGGAGCCTCAGTTCGAGAAGAGATTATTTTCTGAGTTCTTTAACTCGTACTCTCTCTCAAAATGGTAATGTGCATTATGTTTTAATTATACTTCTTATCATTCAGAAGATTTTTGTGTGTATTTATGTTTTACTGAGTGCTTATAGGCAATTTCCATCTGAGTAATCAGTTAACTTTTCTGTGCACATTACATAGACTAGCTATTATTCTATCTACTGCTTGGGACTTTGAGTCTTCAAAATGTCCAATGTCACAGACTGGGACTTACTTTAGAGTCAGTTGTATTTACATTCAGTATGACTTGTTATGATTCAATGTGAAAGAGTATACTGATCAATACATAATGATCACTTCACCACCTCTCTTGACATCTAGGCGCTTGAGAGTGAGTCAGAGGCAGAACACAGGGACAGTGGAGAGAGGTTCACTGCTGAGGTGAGTGATGAAAGGGAAATGACAGTTTAGAGTAAATTGTGATGTGGACTCTCATCCCAGAATGTTAAGGAAATCAGTGGGGATATTGAACAGGAAACATTTCAGTCAAGGGGCATCATATGACCAATATAGACAGAAGAGCAACATTTATTTGAACATTTAAGTCAATGAAACCATTCCTAGGTGAATTTATGGAGTCAGATCAGTCTCAATATTAATAAATGCTCACAGAAGGATTCACAAATGTATTTTGCGATTTATATATAAATGACTCTCCATAACAATATCTCTCAATGCACTCACAAATATTTATTGTTGTATATAAATGTACAAAAAATGGGCATTTAAACTGCTTTTTATTAATTCAAAGACGGCTCTGAATTAATAATCAGATATGTTTCCTTTCTTTACTACTGGATGAAATTACAAAATGTACCCATCATTTTCCTTATGCTAGTATAGCCACATAAAAGTATCAAACTACCTGTTAAAATGCACCAGAATACAGGACATCTATTTATTTATTTTTAAAATGTCCCCCCCACATTCAGGATGCTTCCTACGCCCATGTTTTTTTAAATGTATTTATTTAACCTACAATTGTAACGGAAAAACATCAATAACAGCAGCTTTATAGAAGCCAGCAGAGGTGGAGGAAGTACTCAGATAATGTATTGAAGTAAAACCATCAATACTACAGTCTAAGAAGAATACTGAGTTACAAGTCCTGCATTCAAAATAATACGAGAAGTAAAAAAGTAATAGCATTTATGTAAAATAGCCAGTTCCCATTACTTAAATAAAGTAATTGTATATATAGAATATATTAATGTATACTTATTATTATACATTTGAATATAAGATTATTATTTTTAAATGACCACTAAACATGTATTATTGTGATAAGTGATTTCAATGCTAGCTTTACTTAACACACATTTTTGCATTTAGGAAGAAACCATAATGTCAATAGCAATAACTTAATTTCCACCGAAACATTAGAAAGATTCTGAAAAGGTTTTTCAATCTTGCAATCTGTAATTGATCTGTTATCATGAAGTGCCATGTCATTAAATAATCCAAAACACGTGGAAGACATGAGAAATAAACCTTTGAGAATGTAATATGTTGCCAATATAATCAAATGATTATTTCCAAATATCCTCACAGCTGCTCCACGTGCAACATGAACACAGACAGACACCAAGACAAGAGACAAGGAGACATTTAACAGAACAGACGATCGCTGAAGACAACATGGAGAAGACCCTCTGATCTGATATTTCACTCTGAGTTCATTGGATTCACTGATTCTGTAGGAGAGGTGCCAGTTCCCCTCCTGGTCACTGCCGAGGTGCCCTTGAGCAAGGCTGCACGCTGCTCCCAGTACTAGGATGGGTTAAGTGCAGAGGTTCAACTCCCTGTGTGTGCTGGGTTTCATCCTCTAATGCTTCTACTACTCCTGTCTCACACTGCTCTGTAACCTTTACTCCTGTCTCACACTGCTCTGTAACCTTTACTCCTGTCTCACACTGCTCTGTAACCTTTACTCGTGTCTCACACTGCTCTGTAACCTTTACTCGTGTCTCACACTGCTCTGTAACCTTTACTCGTGTCTCACACTGCTCTGTAACCTTTACTCCTGTCTCACACTGCTCTGTAACCTTTACTCGTGTCTCACACTGCTCTGTAACCTTTACTCGTGTCTCACACTGCTCTGTAACCTTTACTCCTGTCTCACACTGCTCTGTAACCTTTACTCGTGTCTCACACTGCTCTGTAACCTTTACTCCTGTCTCACACTGCTCTGTAACCTTTACTCGTGTCTCACACTGCTCTGTAACCTTTACTCGTCTCTTTTAAACCTGTGTTATTCATGTGTTGTGTTTATTTGATTCTCTTTGCTTTGTAATGACTGGTTTTAAATGACATGTTATAATGTGTTTCTTAATGTCTTTGTTTAAAGCCCTTTGAGTTGCCGCTCTCCACCTTCTCCTCCAGCAGGACTCAGATGACGGTGTTGCACTTTTCCTTTCCCTTATACATGTGAGGTTTCGTGTTGGTGTGTTTTGTTTCTTTCCGTTAACCGTCAAGTGGAAAATCAGTATTTCTTGTGTTTCTCTTATTCTCCTAAGATACTGTTATGTTTGGCTGTGAAAAAGAAATCCGAAGGACAGACCATCTATTTCTATTTATTTAGAAAGGGGCGGGTCGTATGAGATTATCTTCTTCTCCCTGCTCCTTTTCGGTTCACGGTGTGTTTACAGAGACATGTTATGTTCATTATTATACATGAAGTTTAGCATTCCATGAACGGAACAAATGAAATGAGATATAACTCTTTGTTTGTTTCTAACTTGTTGTTAATAATGTCCCTCACTCTTTGTGTGGTCTCTGTAAAGCTCTTTGGGCTGCATGTTGCATGAAAGGTATAAAGTGTATTATTATTAATGTGAGGGTTGCCATGTGTCTCCAAACGCTTAAATCTTTACACAGATCGTGCGAGTATGTCTTCAGAGTTTTGTTTTTACTATATTACTGAAAAACAGTGAATTACTTTAATGACAATGTTTTTATTGATGTACCGTGTTTTACCAAAATCAATTACATTCAATATAAATTACATTTTTCTGTAGTCGTTAGTGAGACAGGTGTTGCATCGGAACAAACACAGTACAATAAAAACATGAAAAAAGGTGCAGTCATATGAACAGGGTTTATTTACAAATATATTTATTAAAAACTTTTTATAACAAAAAAAATCTGAATTTCTTAAATGGCATTACAAACAACAACAACAAGTTTATTTTTGGCAGCTTAGAGTGTGAGAGTAAAGAAAAGAGAAACAGAATATTAAAAGACACATTTTTCATCTGTAACTTAAAGAAATCCTCAATAATTCTCACAGACTGTAACCACATGATGTACAGTTAAATAAAACCCAGACATGTAAATGTATATTAAATACATTCATAAGAATATCAGTCACATAACATCCAGAATGACAAAACAATTATATATTGCAAAAGAGTTCAAAAAAGTGATTGAAACTCCCTGAATTGCACACAAATAAAGAAAAGTAAAAAAATATATATCTGTTTTTACACAAACCGTGTAACAGACGGTTCATTAAACTTCACTTCAACATTTCTGACAGATTCAATCTTTGGTTTGTCATAGAAAGTGATGCATGTCTTTTTGAAACACGTCAACTAACAAAATATAAATACGATAAACAGAGTTTTATACAAATATATTCCATAAAAGGCACGTCTTCACTTTAGCAAGAGCTTTCCCAGCAGACTCCTTCATGTCTCTCTAAAACTATAAAACTATAGCAAGACAAAAGTAATACTCAAATATTTTTGAAGTTAAAGTAAATTAAATCTACCTAAATGTCAGTGCTTAGGGAAACAATCTCAGATCAGATAAAGTGCTTCTTCACTTCATCAGCATTTCTTCATGCTTTGCTTTATCAGTGAAAGTGAAAGGTCTTCCAATAATAAGTGAACTCTTATAAGGTCCCGTGTCATGGCCATTTCTACTGATCAGAATTCCATTGTTGAGGTATAGGGATGCGGTGTTATGCATGCTCTCCCAAAAGGATATGATACCGTTTCCAAACCTAACTTTGCCGTACAAATCATTGAAAGCCTGTGAGTTTTGACTTTACGCTGCGCGAGCTCCCGCGAGGTTCAGTGGGCCTAACACGGCGCCTCCCCCCCTGTTGACAGTTCACGGGCATGCTATATTGTTTTCCATAACTTTTCCAGAACCTGGAATTTGCATTTTGAATTTCCATGACTTTTCCAGAACCTGGAATTTGCATTTTGAATTTCCATAACTTTTCCAGGTCTTCAATGACTGTAAGAACCCTGGGCTCTGCAGACCGTTTACATGAAAACCTTCATAACACACAAGGGGACGGGTGATAACCGGAAAAGCATGACATGGGACCTTTAAGGAAACAAAAGCAAAATTATCATATTTAATATTTAAAGCCAGTTGAGCAGCACTTGAAATGTTTGGCTCTATGAAACCTGATGTTCTTATATGATTCTGTTTTCTTCAAGGTTGTGTCTTCCTGGTCGAAAGTACTTATTGTAAGTTGCTTTGGATAAAAGCCTCAGCTAAATATAATGTAAACTTCATTTAGACCTTCTGATCGATATTAAAGTCCTCTTCACACAACGCTCAGATTTATGTCCAACAATTTGCATGAGGTTTAATTCAAACTGGTTTTGTCCCAGTGTTAGCCTCATGTAGATGTAGGTGAGACCTTTCCTGTGTTCTCTGACGGTAACTCTCTCTCTCAGTGTTTCTCTGCTGCCTTCACACATAGCTCAGATCTGAGAGGGATTTATATTAAACTCATTCAGACTGGTAATCCTATCATTTCATTGGAGGAGAAATATGCTATTATTATTATTATTATTATTATTATTTCAATAGCTGCAACCTGATGGGTACAAGAAATGTATTTTTTTTTAAAAGCAGCACCTTTTCAATCTTTGCTGGTTTGTTGGACTGAGTTGGTCCTTTAGATGTGAACTAAGTCTGATCAATTAAAAACCCTTACCTTCATTTTGTTTTTATAGAAATGCTTTTCATTTAAATCTTTCTTGTCTTTAACTATTTTTCACACCTATTACATTTTTTTTTATATAAATAGATTCCCTTTAATTCCGGTGCTGTCAAAATACTAATCATTTTATTATCTCCTTTCAGGTCATTTTACGCCTTTCCACTCACATTCGTACAGAGCTTTATGTACGTATGTGATCAAACTGAAGTTGATTAATTCCTCTGGGAACATCTGTGTAGAACGAGCTTCAAGTATTTAGAAGTTTTTTTAACTTCAGCAGCATGTTTCAGACCCATGAGGTGTGTGGAAAAGAGGTTTAACATAAACCTAATTTGAACTGGCCCCTCAGAAAGGCTTTTGAAGACAAACTCAAGATTGTTCACACACATCAGATGTAACGCTAACCCTCATCTGACCTCAGTGGCTCCTCTGAAGGAACTCCAAGACGGCCGTTTGTCCTGTTAGCCAAACCCTCCTCTTCTCCCTGCAGAGCAGAACCTGAGGCAGAGAAAATAAAAACATGTATTACATAAAGTCGACTTTTATACAACGCAGAAATATTATTTACGGCCAAACCAAACATGTCCATGTTGGCAGTGTGTGTTAGTTACTGACTGAATGTTCTTCAGCAGGAATGAATGTGTGATTGACAGATGAACCCTGAGGACCATCAGACTCTCATCAGCAGTCTGACTGATACTTTTATTTATATTATATTCACTTCTCATTCAGCTAGTTTTCTGTTTTCACTGCTGTAGATTAATCACAGTCAGTCGTATGGTATTCAGTAAAAGAAACTTGTTGAGTAGTTTAGCACATGGTGAATAATTGCACTCTGCTAAAGTATCTGTTAGCAGCCTGCACCTCATAAAGCAACGTTTAATAACAGGAAGCTTTCATATACATGTAATGATTCTATTATTCTGATCTTCTGGTCCTGTGTTTGTCTCTGCAACGCTTCAGGTTCCTTGCCTTGAACACTAGGGGCTCTCTCTGTATACTTTACAGAATTACAATCACAGAACAAAGCTGTGTGGAAACAAAGGGTTAAGGTTGTTTTAGGTTTCAGGGCTCCACAGTAACGGTTGCCAGGTTGCCATTGGCAACCGTTCAGAAAGAAATAAGGACAGCAAACAGCTAAATGTGCCCCCCAAAAGAGATAAATGTTAATTATTTGTTGTATTAAGAGTGATATTTAATTATTGTTGTGACCAGTCGGAACCTGATACTTAAGTTGCACGTGCATTGGTGTGATTACGGAGCCAGAAAGCGACAGGGGCGGTTCTAGGGGGGCCAGTGCACCCCTAACACTGACTTTGGACCCCCCTGTGACCCCCCTGAAAATGAAAAGAAAAGAAAAAAAAGTTTATGATTAAACGATTTCTTGGCTGACGGAATAGGCATAACTAACGCTATTTGTCATTCTAGTCAAACCCATTAGAGCAGGGGTCTCCAACACGTCGATCACGAGCTACCGGTAGCTCGCAAGCCCTCAATAAGAAGCTCGCCAAGGAAATCAAAAATGTTAAAAATAGACACAAAAAAAGGGAATGTAATTAAAAGAATCTACCCTATGCATAAACGAAACCTCAATCATAGCGAACTCTATCGTCTACTTACTACTAGGGATGGGTATCGTTAAGGTTTTAACGGTACTACTACTTTTATCGATACCGCTTATTGGTCCGGTCTTTTAATGGTACTCTTATCGGTACTTTTAGAGGGAAAAAAAGGTAAACTAACTAAACAAATTGTGAATAAAACTAACATTGCTTTTTATTTAAATTAAATACATAATATTTCACATCAAAAGAAACAACAATGTTTTAACAAATCATATTAAATAATCTGATGACAGAACTGTAAAAAGAATAGCTGAAACTTTAACTAAATAAATAACTCAGTTACCTCTAATCATTAACCCATGTTTGTATCATTGAGTTAACTCCGTGTGTTGCTGCTAGCATACATAACACCTGACGTGGAAACGTTACTCGTGGACGGGGCTACAGAGCTACTAGAAAGACAGTCGAACCCGGTGCATTCCTCGGTCTGGATGTGGAGCACTTTAGATAAATGTTTAGACAAACTGCTCGTGTTACCGCCCTTACATGCTAAACTCTTATTGCACTTTAGGTAACGAGCATCGAGACGGCTATAGTTTAACCACACCTCGGAGCGCGTTCTCTCCGCCATCTCCTCCGTGTGTGTGTTGCTGCATGTAGCAGCTGCGTGTGTGTGTAAACTGCCCCGCCCCCTCGCAAGCAGGAGAGATCGAAAATACTAAAAACAATCATGGACACATTGTGCAGTCTTTTTGCTTATTAGAAACGGAGTTGGCGACACTAAAACTGTATTATAATGTTTGTGTAGCAATAATACATATGACATTTTTTAAATGTCTCCAGTACCGATAAAAAGACCGATAACGTCAGAGCTTAACGTTACCACGGTCTTTAATAATTCAGCCTCGGGGCCCGTTTAATACCGGGGCTCGGCACCCATCCCTACTTACTACACCTCTATATCTATCAAATACCCCTCCTCCCCCCACAATGAATATCGCCCAATCACGTTCTTGCAACAGTTTAAAAGTGGAGTGATTAGTAAAATATGCATAAATAAAAAGAAAGAATGCTAACCAGGTAACATACGATAAGAATAAACTAGTTTAAATGATTTGTTATTGGTTGTGATCACATTCTAAAGATGTTTGGAACATTGAAAAGTATTCATCTGGATTTCATCCGAGTGTTGAGAGCTGTATGCATCAATTCATTTTGTGCTCAAAGTGCACCAGATGGATGCATTTAACTTCAACATTTAAAAGAAATATTTCGCGGGGGTGCATGCCCCCGGACCCCCCTAGAGGAGGTGAAGTCCAGCCCCAAATAAAACAGGTTAAAATAATTAAATTGCATGCATTTTCTTTCAGTAAACACTGAAAACGGGTCCCACAGACCCAAACAGCACGCAAAGTATAATGTAAAAATGTGCTAAATATATACACTGCAAAAAACAAAAAAAGAGGAGTAAAAGTAGCTCACTACTAGTTTTATTTTTTGAAAGTAGCTCTCATCCTAAAAAAGGTTGGAGACCCCTGCATTAGAGCGTAAAAACTGTAACTATAAGTATCTGAAATAAATATGTGTAAGGAAACAAATACCAATAGCTGTAGTGCATTGTTTTCTTATGCCCAATTACTTCATACTGTCTTTGTCGTCCTGCATTTATTGTGACCCCCTCAGAAAATAACTGGCCCCAGCCTGGCCCTCCCAGTCAAATGGGTCTAGAACCGCCACTGGAAAGCGATGCGCGTTTACTCACGTGCGCCGTGTGTTTGTTTTACAAAAAATGGCGAAGCAAATTAAGTTGTTTGAGACTGTGGGGTAAAAAGTTCGGCCAACCCATCAACATCTCAAACGAATGTTCAAAGTGATTCAACTGATAAAGCGCAAGGTGAACCCGAACGAAAAGCAAAGAGGAAATGTGTAAAGTCTTGGGAGGCGAAATATATATGTACATTCTGCATCGTTGTGCATTCACTTCTGGTAAAAGTTCCTTCAAAATAAGAGTCCCAATCTTATTACTACCAAAATAAAAGTGCAAAACTCAACTTTACCATAAGAAAATATTGGCATACAAATATAATTACTTCTACAAAAAGGCAACACATGTTAAATATAGTTAGACATATTAAAAGGTCATTTACAGCATTAATAATTCATATCTAATTCTTAACTGTGAATGGTTTTCATTTATTTAACATTATAAATGTATTAGTCTGACCAATCCAAGACTTCAATGCTGAAGGGCCAATGGATCTATGGTGGGGGTCAGCACAAAGGTCAAGAAAACCCACATTTGAAAGGAAGACAACGGATGACCAAGAAACTAGTGACTTGCTCAATTCATTTGTGAGGGATCTGTGAAGAACAGGACAACAGCTGCACTGCTGGGTTTTTTTATACCAGCAATTGAAGGGCGTCAAGTTTACTACCACTTTAGTTTCAAATAATTGTGTTAATTACTTATTGTAAAGCATTTGAACATTCTTTTGTGTCACATTTTCATTATTAAAAGGACACCTATCATGCTATATTTAAATGATATATTGTAGGGCCATACCTATACAAGGTATATTTATACGTTTCTGTTTTCAAAATACCAAACAGATCATGCATTTTAGCCATGCCTCATTTCGCTCCATTTGCTGTTCTCCAGTCGTGTTTTTGCAGGGGGCTGATTCTGTGAGCTGCAGCTGACCACGCCCCCCTGCAGGAGAGGGGAGCGTGCTCTGATCAAGTCAGAAGAGAACCATAGATCTCCGTCCTCCGTGTTTTTTTATATTATTATTAGGGCTGTCAAGTTAACGCGTTAATAACGCCACTAATTATTTTAACGCGATTAACGCATGTGTATTTTTTGTCCTCGGCCGCCCCGTAGTTTCAGAGCGCATCAAGTTTAAAATACCATCTACAAGCTGATGCTGACAGCCCTGCTCCTGCCGCCCGCTTGCGGCAGACCACACTTCCACGCTCACCGGCAGGCACCGACTGGCCATCGGGAGGACCGGGAGGGTGTGTGTATGTGTGGCGCGAGAAAGAGACCTTACGTGTATTGTTGTTGTTAGCATCTGGTGCTAGCTAGCTGCGCTAACGGATATAAGGAGCTGTTTGAATGAAAACAGAGGAGCGACATTTCGCCGACAACTGCGCCGAGCACTTGACTTCATGCAGGTAGCCAGACAGAGGGACATTGTGGGAAAAGTCAGCACACTCAGCACGGATAGTGCGCGCAACATGATTGCAGCGTCCAGGCAGCTCCCATTCGAGCATATGCCTTGAGTTGCTTGCACACACACACACACACACACACACACACACACACACACACACACACACACACACACACACACACACACACACACACACACACACACACACACACACACACACACACACACACACACACACACACACACACACACACACACACACACACACACACACACACACACACACACACACACACACACACACACACACACACACACACACACACACACACACGTATGAGAGAGGCTCCAGGTTGAATTGAGGCGAATATAAATAATGTTCAGAGGTTGTTGTGTTTCATATTCATGAGAATATTTGTCATTGTTCAAATAATAATAAACATTTGCATAAAGCATATTTGTCCACTCATATGTTGATAAGGGTATTAAAAACTTTGAAAAATATTCCTCAGGTACATTCAGAACAGATAAAAAATGTGCGATTAATTTGCGATTAAATATTTTTAATCGACTGACAGCCCTACTTATTGTATAGAGTCATTATTCATTTGTTTTAAAGCTCAATAAATAACAAAGAAGACCTTTGACCGGCACTTCTCTAATTTTGTTTTTAAACTTTAACGGACATCTTGACCGGCAAAAGAAAAAACTGAAACTCTGCCGCACGGTTCCCTCGTTCCTTGGAAGAGGTGAAGAGTTGGGTGTTTGTCATCTGCTGGTGGATTACCGGAGAGAATTACAGCGCTTGCCTCGACGGGGAGCAAACGCTTGCCTCGGGGAGGGAGAAAAAGAGCCACAGCGGAGAATAAACAGAGAGTCCAACCATGGCAACCATGGCGGGAAGTCTTCTTCGCTGCTTTTGTGGCAGACTACAGCGCCACTTACAGGCCTGGCATATGTACTACAGTAGCTGTGTCCCAATTCAGCGGCCGCATCCTCCTGAG